>NC_048417.1:16188618-16262864 GCF_013103735.1 Etheostoma cragini
GGTCTCATCTGACCACATGACTTTCTCCCATGACTCCTCTGGATCATCCAAATGGTCATTGGCAAACTTAAGACGGTCATTGACATGTGCTGGTTTAAGCAGGGGAACCTTTCGTGCCATGCATGATTTCAAACCATGACATCTTAGTGTATTACCAACAGTAACCTTGGAAACTGTGGTCCCAGCTCTTTTCAGGTCATTGACCAGCTCCTCCCGTGTAGTTCTGGGCTGATTTCTCACTTTTCTTAGGATCATTGGGACCCCACGAGGTGAGATCTTGCATGGAGCCCCAGTCCGAGGGAGATTGACAGTCATGTTTAGCTTCTTCCATTTTCTAATGGTTGCTTCAACAGTGGACCTTTTTTCACCAAGCTGCTTGGCAATTTCCCCGTAGCCCTTTCAAACCTTGTTGAGGAGTACAATTCTGTCTCTAGTGTCTTTGGACAACTCTTTGGTCTTGGCCATGTTAGTAGTTGGATTCTTACTGATTGTATGGGATGGACAGGTGTCTTTATGCAGCTAGCACCCTCAAACAGGTACATCTAATTTAGGATAATAAATGGAGTGGAGGTGGACATTTTGAAGGCAGACTAACAGGTCTTTGAAGGTCAGAATTCTAGCTGATAGACAGGTGTTCAAATTCTTATTTGCAGCTTGATCACACAAATAAATAGTTAAAAAAATCATACATTGTGATTTCTGGAATTTTTTAGATTATGTCTCTCACAGTGGACATGCACCTACGATGACAATTTCAGACCCCTCCATGATTTCTATGTGGGAGAATTGGCAAAATAGCAGGGTGTTTAAATACTTATTTTCCTCACTGTAAGACACCTACCTGCTTGCTGAGGTCACACATCTCAAACGACAGAGAGCCTTTTTGCAGAGTCAGGCATTTTCTTGCGGCATGATTAAAGACCTACACGGATAAATGAGATGACAAAAACTTTACAGCAGTGAAACAGCACTGCAAAAATTTGTGTACCTCTTTTAGAGTGACAACGTGTTTTGTTGCTGTTCTCATTTCCCTCAACAGATCATGAAAGAAAGCTTTCACAGGCTTGAACAGACAGCTAAGCCAAAAGAGAACAATCACAAATTTTGTTTGGGTCGATTGTTTTTTTGGGGGGTTCTCACTGGAGAGGACAATAGCTTCATGGAGGGAAAGCTGAACAAGCTTTCATTTTTAAGAGATCTTTTAGGGAAATGGAAACAAAGTTTGTTCATCTACGTACCAGACCCTCGGCTTTGACTAAATGAACATTCATATCTGGATACACATTATCCAGGTACCACTTGAAGCTCTTGCATTGCAGCCTTTTCCTCAGCTCAATCTGATCGGTGAGGTTGCCGATGTCAATGGTCTTTTTATCCAGCAAGTGGTGGTAACCGTGGCCGTAGAAAAGGTCCTTGTATTCATCCAGCCAGACTTCGGCCACCCTCGCCAGGTTACGCTCCACTGTCTTCTGCTTGTCTTTAGGGAACTTGTAAGGATTCTGTCCTCGGAAGATGTGTCCCACTCGAGAGCAGGGAATAATCTCAATTTCCCCTCCACACATCCAGATCTGTTCAAATTGAAAATGAAAAAAGTGAGTCAGGTGATAGAAGTTTGGGCAGATATGTATTAATTTTAATGAGTGGTATACCTTAAATGAAATTTCCATGTTCTCCCCACCCCACACATCCAGACCAGGATCATAGGCACCGAGCTCATAGAAGTACTTTTTGTCTATGGAGAAAAGGCCTCCCGCCATAACTGGACATCTGTGAGATCACAAACAAGAAAATAAAAATGCAGTAGATATGAGAGAAAAAGGAAATAAAATATGAATATGAAAACTGACTGTTTAGCTACCTGATAGGATCTGAGATAGTCATGTTATTCTTCTTAATGTAGTCTTCTGGTAATGGGCTCCAGCCAAACACCAAAGGCCATTTGAAAATACCTCTTTGGAAGTTGTCAACCAGCATATAACTGAGAAGAAAGAGCCAGAACAGAAGCTCCAATGTCAAAATGAAATGACTGTGTCTACCCTTCTGTAATAAACCTGGTCACATCACATGTATGGCTTGTTAAACATGGCAGCGCTGAGTCACCTCATGTCCTTATCACTGATGACTTCAATAACTGGACAGGGCACCTTCTTGCGATCCAGATAGACTCTTTCCAGCAGTGGCTCCAGCCAGCCCACGTTGCATTCAATGTGGGAATCAAGGAAGGTAAGAACCTCACCTACAGTATGTTAAAGGACAGCAAACATCCGGCTGAAGTTAAAACAAATAACCACAGTGCCTTTCAACATTGCAGCCCTAACAACGTGTATCAAAGAGTTCTTTGAAAGGCAGTTATTTGTTTAAGGAAGTTAGATGTATAAAACAGTGAATGGCGAATACACAAGCGAGCAGGTGCAAGTTTGGATGGTAAAAGATAATGTGCAGTCACAGTGCAACTCAGTGTAACGTTTCAATGCTCTTGTGTCCCAGTACTGTATATGTAACAAGACTATCAATTAATATATGAAAGTTCTTTTGATCTATTTAAAATGCATTTGCTTGTGTCAATCCCGGGTTTCAGAAAGAGAGAAGACTATACCTTGGACAAATACCCTATCACTGAACTAGAAAGCAAAGATAACACTCTTAATGTGTGCTTTTGTTTTTATTACCTGAGAAAACATGTTCTAGCTCTACTGCAAATGGAAGTACACCCTAAAAACGTTGCTCTTTTGTCATCACATTTTTTAAAGCTTACAGGATTTCTTTTTGCATTGAACAGTATCCTTCAACCTAGTGTGACTTCTTTTACATTAGTTCCAAGCTTGTGCAGCCAGATAACCCACATGTTGAATTACAGCAGTGTTGACATATTGCACAACTCACACACAATATTAAAACATAGCTGAAGTTTATATAATAATAGGAGTAAATGACTCACCAGGAGATGTCTCGTAAACACAGCATCACCCTTTAAATTTACCCAACCCCCGAAGACAAGGACACACTAGTTTTTTCAGTGGAACATTTACGATTACATTCTGACACTGTCTTCATCTTGGTTTTACGTGAGACACATCGTCTCATCTAAGTCTCCAGTACCTTTGTGCACATGTATATTTAAACCACACAATAAAAGACATTTATGACAAACATTATTAATCACAGCGGGGGTTACCTTCGGCTACAGCAGCTCCCGCCAGCCTGGCTCTGATCAGGCCTTGGCGCTCCTTCAGACGAACAATTCGCACTTTGGGAAACTGGGACATGTATGTATCTAGTGGCTCCTTCAGATAGTCTGCAAGAAAAAGAAATATGACAAATGCAGACAAACGTGCATGTAGCTTGAAAAGATGACACAGCACTTTAAAATGTCAATTCTTATTAGAACTAACTAATGACATGAAACACACAAACTACCAGGAACCAAATTATAGGTGGATCTCTAATAAAAGCTGAAGTCACACAATATTTGAAAAAAATTCCAAAACAAAGCATCAACATTTTCATTAAAAACCACTGTCAGAAAAGTGAAGTCTAAATTTTAGACACATTTTAACTATTAATAGTAATTAGCTTGATTGAAAAAGTAAAGCTATAAACAAGCCATTGTATCAAGTTGAGCAAAACTCTGTACATAATGATGCAAATGTAAATATCATCTCTTTTTGGCAGCCAGATGGAATAACTTACTTTTAAAGAACAAATCCGGCGCAAAATGAACCTAATAACACATATGTAACGAGTTGACTGTTTCCTGGGAACGGTCACTTTGTTTTCATGCTAATCGAATGTGACCAGATTTAGTGCAAACCGCTTATTAGCTTATATTGCTAGCTGTCGGGGCACGAGCAGAGTAAAAAGAAATAGCTATTTCTATACCACTAATAAGGCTCAAAATAGCACCACCCTTCCACGGTAGCATAATATTAATACCTACATGTAAACCAAAGCATTGAGAACTTTGTAAGTGTGCAAGCAGTTTATTAAAAAGAGATTCTAAAGTTTATGAAGACAGTACCGTTCGGTATACAGGCAGGCGACGCTGTGCAACCAGTAACCAGTGACATGGCTCAAGCATGGCGTTTGTTGTTCAACTGGTCGTGACTGGCGCCTGCCTGTATACATGTTGGGACCCTCATTATGTAACTGTGCAAGTGTGGTGCTACTTTTAGCCTTGTTAGTGGTATAGAAATAACAATTTCTTTTTACTTTGCCCGTGCCCCAACCACTTGCGTTATAAGCTAATTAGCAGTTTGTGCTAAAACTGGTCACCTTCAATTAGCATGAAAACAAATCCCAGGGAGCGGTCGACTTGGTACACATGTGTTATTAACCCCTAGGTTAATATTGCGCTGGATTTGTCCTTTAATGGTAAAAGCCTATTGCTCAGCGTTGAGCAGTTTTCTGGTGCTTTGGATGCCGCAGTTGTCAATTTTAAGTTGCCCACGTGGAGACCCATCCGAGGTAACATACTTTACACTATTACCTTTTGTGCTGAAATCATCCACCAGAATGATCTCTTTGAGGAGGTGTGGCGGAGATCTGTTGAGCACACTGTGCACAGAGCGGAGGAGCGTGGACCACACTTCATCCACAAAACAGAAAATCACACTGGTGGAAGGCAAGTTATCATGGATCAGATTCTGTGCACACCTGGAAAAACAAAAGCAAAAACAACTCAGCTTGGCAGTCACAGCACTTTGAGTGGAATAACGTGCAGAAAACTCACATGTCAGGCCTTGTGTCTGGGACGGCACGGTCCACTGGGATCTGGTCGCTTAGGTAGACGTTAAAATGCCCTTCGTTCCATCTCTTCCTCATCTCCGCATCTTCATTACTGGCAACCACTGCTGCCTGACCAAACTGGCCCATCGCGTTGGCATCTCTGGGAGCGTTGGTCACATCCAGAGAAAGGACTTTGTGGACACCTGGGTTTCTGACAGCAGAGGTGTTATCCTTTGAGTCCTCTCCTGCTTGGAACTTGATTGGAGGTTTCAGGGTTTCCTTCAGGTCACTCTTGGTGATCGTCCTAACAAGTTTCTCCTCTGTTTCATTATCTACCTCCTTTCCTTTTACATCCTTATTTGGAAGTTTAAATTCTGTTTGAACAGGGTGTACCTGCTCGGCCTTAGATTTACTCACTTTTCTTTCCGAATTAGGTTCATCCTTGACTTTTTCATTTTTCTTTGACTCAATTTTGTCAAGAGCAACATCTCCATTTTTAATGGGTCCCTTTTTTGAAGTTGGTAGAGAAGCCCGTTTGTTGTCCTGTACACCAGGTTGCACTTGGGTTATATTAGGCACTACTACAGGTAACGCCACTTTAAAAGAGTAATCTATTACACTACTTTTCTCTGATTTCATCTCGATAAAATCTAAGTTTACTGCTTTTTTCTTGGTAAGAAGATCCTGCTTTGGCGAGACATTTTGTACAGCGGCTCCTTCTTTATGTTCAGAAAAAACATATTTGGGGTTGTCAGTCTTGGGAAGATTATCTCCTTGGTGATTCCCCAACGTGTTATCCTGTTTCTTGTCTCCCTGTCTGTAAACTTGGGCTAGTTGGATGCTCGAACTGAGTTGTCCTTTCCCAGCATCTGTTACAGCAAGGTCCACTCTCTGAACCGGGTGTTTAAACCCCCTTTTCCCCAACTGTGTCACCCTGGACTGTTGTTTGAAAATCTCCCTTTCTCTTACCACTTGCTCTTTCAGCAGCTGACTGTTCACATCGTTTATTGATAAGCGAAGAGCAGCCATGTCAAGCAGCAGCCAAATGACAGATGCAATGAACACAAAGGCGAGTACCCTCCCTCTCCCCCTTAAGTATCTCCTAATCTTATTCATTCTCGGGTGTAAAAAAAAAAGGGAAAAAAAGGAAGTCCACGTGAAAATATGTAAATGTCAAAGTAGAACACTGCATTGGCCACTTCTGAGGTGAAGTTTTCTTTTCTTTGAAGAAGTTAGCTGCCTGCGTGGCATGCTAGAAACGTAACAGAGGTAACTTTAGTCGATGCTGTCAATGAAGAATACAGCAGCGTCCGACACCCTTAGCCCAGCACAAAGGTACAATGTAATATTATGTTCCCATACCGTAACATAACCGCTTCGGTCACCTTCAACCACCGGGTGACATGCTCGCAAAATCTTCTTCGTCACTAAAAGAAACCTAACTAGGTAGCTAAAGTTGTGTGTTTCTTCACAGAATCTCCACTTCACAACTTTGACTGTCAGTTTTGTGTGAGGACGTAGCGATCAACTTCCACCCAGTCGGTAAACTCTGATTGGACAGATAGGAAGGAAAGTATCGGCCTACACGGAGTTAACAGCAAGCTAGCCATAACTAGCTTGAACGGTACAGGAAGTTTCACGTTTAGCCTTCAAACTAAAGCATTTACCGTGCACTCGTTGAACAAGACGTTGGTTATGTTTCAGCTGGTTACGTATAATATGCCATGGAATGACGAAATCTAAAACATTAAACGCTCCAAGTGGCTGACAATGGAAACCAGGGGATACTAAAAAGTGATGAACAAGGCTGGACATGGTTGTCCCACGAATTCACTTTAAAACATTGATTGACTTGGGATGTTGTAGGGAAAACCCTAGCTTGATTTGTTTGCCCTATAGCCCTACGCAAGTAGCCTATTCTCTTATGCCTTGGTACAAGGTCCAACCAGTTTCCTCAAAAAGTTTTAAGGGCCCCTGTAGTCACTTGGAACAATGTCTAAATGTATGGTGATTAAAGATGAGGAGATAGATGCATTTTGGAAGTAGGCTAAAGGAAAACCCATGCAATGCACAACTGGTTAGATGGGCCTTGCCTATAGATTTGTCAGTCTATCTTCCAAATTAAATTTTCTTTGGATTATGTGCTTGCACTTTCCATTTTATTCGAGAACAACATTCTCATCTTCTGTCTAGTTTAATAATAACTAATAATAGGCATGCTGTCAAGTAATGTTAAAGGGTGATGATGTAGTAGCCTAATTGTAATTAAAGTGCATGCAAGTGCAGTCGATTTTATATTGTTTTTTTTCAACTGTTTTGTCCTAGAGTAAAGTGGTAAACTCGATTCTTTTTTTGCAATTCTGTATTGCTACAAAATCTCTTCAATTAGAACTTTACTGTGTAGGTCTTAACCGGAAGCGACTTCTGAACTCGGTAACAGCGCCCCCTTTACTTTCACTGTCTATGCTTTTACGTTGGCTAAAAGTAAAGCCACCATATCCCACTAGCGAGCAACATTAAAAGGCTAATGTGCAGCTTGACTTTGATAGTAACTTAATAGGATTGAGCATGAGCAGTCTTTAGTCAGTGTTTGTTGTACTTTCTATTGAGAATAAAAGCTCTGATGTCATAATATTTAATTGACGTGTCTACTTTACGTCGATTTCATTGTTGTAAACCAGATAGATTAGAATAACAATGTAGACGACACACCTAAAATTGTAGCTAGCTAGGCTAGTATAACTTGATTTACCACTGTGTGCTGTCGGCAAACATATCATAGGCTACTCAATGGGCGATTTTTTATTAATTTTACCGACATTCAAACACGTTTAACAGATTCAGAGTTGACACAATTAAAATGGCTAAATTATAACAAGTGTTATTTTTAATCCATTAATCTATGTTAAATTTAAAATAAATTAGCCTAAAATTAAAGTGATAAATAATTTAGTCCAGCTAATATTAATTTACAATATAAATCATAGACTATGTTTGACTAACAACTTTATACATTATTTATTTAAAGTGATCTGATAAAAAAAAATCTGAATTCTGGATTTCTGAATTCTGGACTGATCATAATGAGAATTAGGCGCTTAAGGGCTGTTTTGTTAAAAGAAAAAACAGCAGTGAACCTATGTATTTTGAGGCTAAACTAATAAGGATTATTTCCATTAATGTTTCATCTGCTGATCATTTTCTTAATAAGTCAAATTATTGTTAAGTCTATAAAATGTCAAAGAATTGTAAAAAGTTCCATCACAGTTTCTCAAAAGCCTTAAAATGTCTTGTTTTGTCTCACCAACAGCCCAAAACCTCAACAAATTTATGATAGGCTTACGCATCAGAGAAAAGCAGCAAATCCTCACATTAGAGAAGCTGGAAGTTAAAAATTACAGAAATAAAACTGAAAAAACAGTTGCTGATTACATTTATGCAGATGATACATGAAACATAACAAACAAACAAACCAATAAAACAGAAAGTTTTTATATTTTCTGGTTCGGTGATAATGAGTCCTAAAGTACCTCGGTAAGCACAATAATCCTACAGTACTTATGTAAATTGCAGTTTTACCAAACATCTAATGTGCAAAACACACACATTACTAAGCATAGAAACACATTGCCTCTCCCAATGAACATTTTACTGAGATTTCCCATAACCTAAAGCGACAGTATTTCTCACACACACCACACACATATATATATATATATATACAGACACACATGCACATTTGTAAAACCTGTGTTACTGCAGCCATTAGGCAGTGATTAGTGAAGGCAACGACAGGTTTTCCTCTTCATCAGCAGGCCTCTCCTGGGAGTCCCATTGGCTCCATCCAGCCTATTAATGCTCCCCAACATGAGAAGGGAGGGGAGTAGTACCTCCCATGGTGGCTGCCCTTAGCCACACTACACACGCTTTCATTAGTGTGTTAGCTAAATGATTGGCCTCAGGACAGCCCCCAAGCCCTGCATTGCATGTGTTAGCTTATACGTTCCATCCACTGGGCAATATATTCATTTATTCATCCATTTCTGCATTCACACTCATGATGGCATCATTTGGTATATTTGATTGTATTTTCTCTAAACTGAATGGGCACAGTATTAGGAAAAACACCAGCAACAAAGAGGTGACAGAGCATATAGCAGTGAAGGTCCATCACTAATGTATAATTACACAGGATTTCATAGGGACATTACCTAAACTCAAACAATGTACAAACATAAATGTGTCCGTGCCTTCTCTTACTCATAGAATACAGTGTTGAGTCGACATAATTAGTTATTTCATAATTGATTATTTGTTCAAAGCATTTTAGTTTGAGCTTCTCAAATTTGAGGATTGGCTTCGTTTCTTGGTTTGAACATCTGTCTGTTGATTTGTTGGTCTGGACAAATTGTAATGATCACTTTTGACTATGTTCTTACATTTCACAGATTAATGAAAATCCCTAGTACATGGCACAGTTGACGATTCATATTTGAATGACCACCTGTACATTTGAATATGTGATCTGAATGCCGTCCCTGCATCCTAAAGCAAATGGTCTTTCAGGGGTTATAAGACCTTTTTTATTTATAGGAGCAGTACCAACTAAAAACCATTATAAAATAATCCCACAACAGTTCTTCAGTGCTCAAGATCATTAACTATACCATATTGATTAAATGGGTATTATTATTTCACTCTAGAGTCAAATATGCCTCTATGACATCTTTTAAGCGTATCAGTCTTACTAACTTGGGCTGTTGAGCCCAGTATGATAGAGTGAGTATAATTTGGATGTGCGTAAGAAAGGAGTTAGCTCCAAAGCCCACCTCTGATAGACATATTCCTGTGTTTCTGAATGAGCTCAGTCACAGTGTCTGTAAATGCTCACAGCTCCAACAGGCTTGAGTTTTGAGTGGTGAGTCTCCCTGGATAGCATGAAAAAATAACAGCCTTTTTTAAAATAATTGACATCTGTAACTTAAGCCGTCATAACGTTTCCCATCAAAGGGATTAGACAAAATAAAGGCAAATGTAAATCTTACATTGACACGGGCATGTGCACATTTTTTCTTGTGTTATATATCTTTAGAACATGTTAATTAGACACTGGAATTAAAATTACAACAGTTGGTCTGTGTAATTTACATAGAGGTCATGTTGTGCTAATATGGCACTCGTTGAAATAGACAGCCAGCAACAATATGGTTAAGTCTGACCCACTGACATTTTCAGCTCCAAATTATGCACATTGTGTGAATTAAATTAATTAGAGAATTCATTAAGAAATATGGCTTGCGGAAACAAGTATAATATTTAGTTATGTGATGTCATTTTCTTTTATTGTTAAAGATAATTTGTTTCATAACAGTTCCAGTGGAAGTTTTGCCCCTGTACTAACCATGATGTATGTAATTTGTTAGCCATTTAATTAATTATGATTAGAATTAGTGAATGTACAGCTTGTTTTGACAGATGGTTCCCATCAGGGAGACCTTTGCACAATTAACTTATAATCAATTGCATCCCATTTTTTTCTTCTTCTGTTTGTTACATCTACAACTTTGTGTGGAAAATATCCGTATATGCATCATATTAATGTTTTACTCGGAATACATCAAACAAGCAATTATCTATAATTTGCCCACTAATACAAAGCAGATAAACAACTTTGATTAATTTCATGCTTTGTGAGATACCTGCGAGCTAGTGCAGACTGCTCACAGTGATTGTTTTATCAGCGTTTAATTATTCTGTTTAGCTTCTTATGTCTACTGTTGGATATATTCATGGCCTTCTCAAATCAAAATGGTTTCTCTCACTAAAGGAGAGTACCATAACAAATTTATTCATCGCTTTGCTTCACATTTGACAATTTTCTCAGACACTGTATCCTTATTGTCACACTGACTGGAACACTTACAGTCTTAACTGTCTTGTTTTTGTCTATTATAATATATAACATATAATCATACACTTATTTCATCATTTCAAAGGCTTAACAAAAGCATATCTGTTACCAAATTTCAAAATGAAAAAACCTGGGCAGCTATCAGGGTGGCCCCCTTGTTGTACTCGCTTTAGTCCACAAGATGGAGCTTTAGTTCTGTTCATGTTATGCATTATCTGCTGGGATGTCATCTGGCTTCATGAAGGAATTTGCAACGAGGACTCACGTTGTCTTATTCCCTTTGCAATATATCCTTAAGTTGAAAAAAAGCATTCAAAGTGCACATGACAAAACATGCACCACTGAAATATTTATTGTTTTTAATGGATATTGAAAATGTGTGTGCATTTATGGAATCATAAAAAGAGTGATCAACAATGTGACACAGGTATAGGTGCATTGTTTTATATCATAGCTTGCAGCCCCTATGATAAGGTTAGGTGTGTTTTGCATTATAAACTCTTGTGTTCCATTAGTAATGGGTTTATAGCAAATTCTAGGCTATGTATTAATTCTGTTCATTTCTTCTCCAGGCTTGAGGGAAATAGATGCCAAAGAGCAAAGGAAGCCATTGCACCTTCTACAGTGTACAGGTACAAAATTCCCTTTGTGACATGACTGTATCTCTGTGTTTTTTTTTTTTAGAATAAACAAAGTGAGAAAGAATAAGACAGGGCTGTGGTTTAGTGTTCAGTAAATGCTTTTAGGATCAAATACCGTTAACTTAAAAAAATACATTTAAGTGATAATATTCAACTTTTAAAATAATAATAATATTTAGCTGTTAATCTACCATTCACAAACACCCTTGGAGCGTCTACACTACGGATCAGGCCATAATTCAATTTAGATTTCTTTTGGACACCCAAATGTTTCATCAAATAAGATACAAGTTTAAGGAGTCTACGGCTTTTATCATTTTTTTCCCAGGTGACATGAAGGTGATACTGATTTGGCTCTCACTGGACATGACTTAAGGGCTGACATAAAAAATAACTACATAATTTGTCTCAATCCAGAGGGCTGACTTGGCATGGACAGGAGCAGTCCTAAATGTCACCCTATAATGAGTTCTGGCCAAAGGTACACAGTTAGGACAGTGCCCGCTGGCACCTGGGATGCCCACTGGCTAGCTTTGTACCCCACAGCCATTTGGACAACCCCAGTTTTCTTTGTGAACAATGCTGTACGCGGTTTGCATCCAAACAAAAAGTTTCACATTGTAAAGTTTCATTTTACTCTGGCAACAGAGTCATAGAAAAAAAGACTTGAACTACATTTAGTTAAATAGTGCAAGATAATGAGTAAGAATTTGATGTAAAAAAAAAGCAATAGAGAAGAGTGAATAGAAAGGTGTTTATAAAACACATGTCAAAATTGAGTAGAATATATGTGAATGAGCTTTATTGTTACATGTTGTAGTCGTCTATGACTGAACCTTAAGTTTAATGGAGATAATGCATTGATGTCATTTACTTCATTGCAATGATCATACATCACTTTGAACAATTCACCAATTTTCTGTCTTCTTAAAAGTGAATGCAGAAAGACTTTCAGTTTTGAGGAACTTGACTTCTTTTGTTTAGCTGGTATGAGACCTATTGCCAACATGCGGCGCTTATTATCTTACAAAGGCTCAGGAGATGAGGGAACATTGTATCTAAATTAACTTTTTCTATTTCCCGGTGAATGAAATCAACTCCATCCTTTTATGTTACTTTTCATCTGCCTTTTGTCTTGTTGCGGAATCTTTTCTCTTTCTCTCTCATTCATCTGTTTTGCCCTTTCCTTGATCTGATAGCATTAAACATATAATTAAGTCATAAAGGAGGGGACTGATGAGTGTAGCAGATGGTAATTGCGTCCTACATTTGAATGAAATGATATGCATTGCTACAATTTACAGCCTTTGCCTCATATTTTATTCAGCAACCTTTTATCTCTTTTCCTGCAGAATTATTCTGCAATAAATTTAGACATCTTATCAATAGCTGGAGTGATAGTGGCAAAAACATGGGGAAAAATGAGCCTCCGCTGTTTTATGCTGTTTAAAATAATTTCCCATAATAAAGGAGCTATCAGAGCTGCTCTATCACTGTAGAGGGGCAGATATTCCTATTTCTAGTTTGTAGTGCCCTTAGTTTGTGGACAAGCTGTCACTCTCCTGTTAGTCTGAAGAAATGTGAAAGGACAGAAGATTGTTTTACTAAAGTTCAGCTGAGGCACAGGGAAAATAAAACAAGTAGAACATCTTGGAAAGCCAGTTGCAAGTTACTATACAGTTTTTCTACATTTTTTTATGTAATACATTGTTTATGGTTTAAAAAAGTTGCGTAATATTACTTTCCTGATCTGATTTGAGGGTTAAAGAGCTTTTAGGGTCGAGCTTTGCGGGTAGAGTAACAAATGCTTTGTATGTATTGATGAAGTTGATCAGATTATTGATCGCAGACGCCAGCAGTTACCAGCAGGATTATGTCAACAATCTATTCTAGCAACAACCAGTGGGGAAAATCCAACTCGACCCATCAATGGTGTGAATTCATCACTCATCACTCACTCACTCACTCACTCACTCACTCACTCACTCACTCACTCACTCACTCACTCAAAGTCCCCTGAGCAAATTTAAAAATCAAAAGCACCACAAGTTACTATAAAAGTGACTCAAACTGTGTCAACAAAACCTGAAATTTTCTACTTTCATAAATATAGGAATTGTTGCAGGATGTGTTGAATTAGACTGCATTGGTTGTAGCTACCTAATAAACTGACAGTGAACACTGAACTGTGTAGCTCTAGCTCTGCTGTTCTTTTATTTACAGTGACACCTCAATGAGAAACATTGTGATGCCAAAAAAGTAGTAAAACTGAGAGATTTTGGTTGTTCTAATTATTCTTCCTAGGTACATTTTGTCCATGAAACAAACATTAGATGATGCATCACGTGTTATCCAACTGTTAGATGGAGCCTTTCCTTATAGGATCATTTGTACCTACTTACTTATGAAAACTTAACTCCTGTGATGAGCAGAGCAGTTGAGTGGAGTAGCGCCAGAAGGAGCTTTTTGTTCCATTGACATGCTTTCCTCTCACCAGTCCCTGGTGAAGTGCTGGACTCCACTGATATTTGAGAACTGGTAGCTGGGGCGATATAGGTTTAATTCTCATGTTCCTCCCAACCTGCCAAGTACAGGCGTTGGGTGCCAGCTGGAAGGCTTTCTTGTGAGGGTGTATGGGGGGGGGGGGGGGGGGGGGGGGGGGGGGGGGGGGGGGGAGTTTAGCAAGGACAGAAGAGGAGGGCAAGTATACAGTACAAACACAAGTGTCTCTAGACCTTGAAGGTGCTACAGAAGTGCTTTCTACATCTAGACACCCGAGGCACTTAGCGTTTAGTCAGGATGCAGGTCCATTACCTTTAGTACAAGTACTTATGTTTGGTCGCCTGTTTTTACAGCCCTTCTAGCTTGAAAGGAATCTACCCAGGGTGACCCAACTCTATATATATTGATGCCTCCTGAGTTTCCACTTGCTGGTTATAGACTGGAAAACACAGATAATGTGTTTGATCGATCAACGTGAACAAATTTCATTTGTTGGGATCAATAACAGTTTACAGTTGACAGAGCCCAAAGAACTACATTTATTTGAGCTTTGTGGTTGAAGCTGTCCTGGCGAGCCAGCAATGTGAGGTGCTCCAGACTGGGCCTATGTGGCAGGCATGGACTCTTCTGTTCTATTATTGCAGCAATCTGTATTTAAAACTAATATCAGTGTGTGCTGCATGGCTCGGGGCAAAAGGCACCAAACCAATCTGATATACAGCATGTGTTTCTTTTCGGTTCCTTGTGATGTGAATTAGAATGTGAAAAATAACAATTCCCTCACATTTTTCACTGGGATCCATTTTTTCATTTGAGAGCATAATGATTAGATTTTTTTTTTATTTTTCCAGCAGCATGAGTTGTATTATGTTTTCACTGTGTTCAAAACATAATAGAAAAGTGATGTGGAACCAAAAGGAAAAAGAGGAAATTAACTGACGTGCAGAAGAAAGACGTTTCCATGGTTCAACCTTTTGCAGTTTTCTTCATGTTTCTGCTTTTCATGATCATGCTCTGCGGAACGCCCTGAAGACATGAGAGCCCTTGCTCTGTGTCATACAGTTCCAGGCCAGGTTGCTGCTATCTGCAGACGCAGACAAAACAGCATGAGATGGGGAGTCCACATGGATAAGCATTTACTATGGTAGGTGTTGCTTCAGGCAAGTGCTATTCAGGGGGAATTTACTGTTTATACACCGTTGTTACGGCAATAACCTTCTTATAGTTTCTTTATAGATGTTTTTGCAAAGCTTTGTATTTCAGTAATACAGTAAACAGGCTCATGTTGGCTTTAGCATGAAGGGACAGTTCATTATGGATATTCGACATGTTTTACCAAACTTAAAGGATTAGTGTGGTGATCATTTTGATATTGTCGACAAATTCAGTGAAAAGACATAGACCAACAATGTATTGATCACTATAGTACTTATAAGTATTGCTTGTGTAGCCAGTTTAAGCCTCTTTGCCATAGACCTCCATTGTCTTTGATTAAAATCACATCAATGAACTACAAAATTTCACTGTGTGACATGTTACTTTATTATGATCAACTTGAAGTTTACTGTGAGTTAATCCCACAATCAACTGAAAAAAGTCCTCCCGAAAATGCAGAAAATTATTTGTTAAAAATGAAAGTATATGCATTTTACATCCTTGGTAGTAACTTAGATATAGATATCTAGATATTTTAATCTCCAGTGCCTGATTTTGTAGTCCTCTTGGAGGCAGCAGAAACAAGCTGTAAAAAGAAAATCACTGACATATTATCACCTTTATGCTAATATGACAGTGTGTGTTTTCATAAATACGAGTGACCCCTTTGCCTTACACATGCTGTAGTCATTGGATCTATTTTTATTAAAAAGAAAAAGAAGACAATTGTCACCCCTTCAAGGAATTAGATTTGAGGTCTTTCAATGACAGCCAGCATCAAAATGAAAAATGTCCACAAAGAAAATCTTAATCTGTCACTTCTTATTTTGCAGTACATGCAACTTGAATTCTTCTTACCCTTAACATTTTTCTTTACTGTGTGACCCCAGTCCATTTTGTGACCCCAGTACTGTAGACTTGAACAATAATGACCAATGATATTGTAGGGAAGATGGCACCTTTTGGCAATCCACTCTTACTGCAGGCTCTGTGTGTGATTGCTGTGCGGGTGTATTCACAGGGAAGGGCATGG
This sequence comes from Etheostoma cragini, assembly GCF_013103735.1. Classification (NCBI taxonomy): domain Eukaryota; kingdom Metazoa; phylum Chordata; class Actinopteri; order Perciformes; family Percidae; genus Etheostoma; species Etheostoma cragini. Next base: position 16,204,586 of record NC_048417.1, read on the forward strand.
ACTTAGATTGGAGGACAATACATTAAGACTGCTGGTCCCTATGCCTTAGATTTGGCACAGGTTAGGGAGAGGCATGAGATGCATATTGTTTGTGTTCATTTGAATAAGGACAAATGTCAGATTTCCATAGCTTCGGGCAGCTTGCATGTTAGATGATCAACTCTTTTGGGCCCCTGGATGTGGGGTCATCAGTAGCGCTTCCAGGTCACTGTCACTGCATGCCGGTTTGGGGCCATAATTGACCTTTTGACAGAGCGCAGGGAGACAGTCTTTCTCTAAGGGCAGGAATAATCACTTTGGATTTACTTGTGGCTGAGCTCATGTTAGCTAATTAAAATGTTTGTTCTATTAAAAATTTAATTTGTGATTATAAAAAAAATGTCTCACAAGTGTTTTTTTGATATTTTAACAGTTTAAAAAAGTGGTTAAAAATTATACAAAACCATACAAATCAATGGCAGGTAATTCAGTTTTTGTTTTGCATGTTACATGAGTTGTCTCACATCTGTTATGCTATGGCTAAAAACATGGCGCAGTGCTTTAGTCATTTCTGGTGTTTTCATATGTTTAGTTAGCAGTTTTGTTAAATGAGTCAGTACTTCTCATGGCGTACTGTAAAAGTGCCATCATTCCCTGTCATTGTGGTGTGTGTGTGGCTGCAGAGAAAGGTTAAATACAGCCCGTATCCCACAAGCCCTGAATCTCCCTTAGGCTTCTTTTCCGGTCCAGGATCTCCAAAGAAGCGTGCGTTTACCCTTCACTGTGCATGTTATTTCTCACAAAACAGCACCCACGGCCATGTCTATGTCTTCATAGCCCTTAACATTAACTTTCATTAACAACATACTCTGCTTACACAGGATATTTGCTCATCCCGTTACCTTTTTCTTTTATATTGCTGTTACATTAATTTCGCAATTTTCTTCTCCTTCCCCTTCCTCCTCTTCTAGTCTTTTCTTTTCCAATAATTTTTTATCTAAATGATGGCATGTGCGCCATTGTACTTGCTTCCCAAGCTATCACACAATGCTAAAAAAACGTGTTTCTCTTCATTCACATACTCCAATGTTATTTCAAGCTTTATTTATCCAACCCAGTGTGTAGAAAAATGCTTCCAGCATCTTTGCTGGGATCTTGAGAGTATTTACAAAAAAAAGCAGCAAGAATGCCAGGGGTCAAGGCTTTGAGACCAGGGTATTACATTATTAATTAAAATACAAGTTGCCTTGTTGCCCATGGGTATACAATGTAACACACTTGATTGAATCAGGTGGTGGCAGCCTAGCCCTTTTGTATTTTGCGCTTGAAGGGACGAGAGAAATTTGAGCTCGGCTGTATAACTCTACACACAAAAACATGTTGTGAGAAACGGTTGAGAGCTGTCATTGTAAGCTATGGCAGATTTAAAATGCAGTTAAATTCCCATGCAGGAGCTGGAATTGATTCATCAATATTTTGCTCTCATTGTAGAGCTCAAATAGCTTTATATAAGTTTGAATAAGTGCACTATTTTAATTTATTAATATCCTACATCTGTTCCATGAGACAAATAATCCGTAAGGTAAATACTATGTAAATATACACTTATCATTTCTATATCTTTCCATTTACATTTCAGTCTAAATCGAGGTACTACTTATCTTAACATTCATTTCGTCCTTTTTTGGTGTGTAGTACGTGTGTGAACATTTGTCCAACCTCATTTTGCCAAATAAAAAATGGATGATAAGTTTCCTTTTCACATCTTAGATGGATGAAGCAACATAATATAAAGGATACTTATAAGCACTTATACAGAGAGGAGTTTGTAAGTGTTTATGATAAAGTGCTATATAGATGTAAGGAATTATTATTATTACATACAAAATAAATATTGTTTTACAGAGCATCCAAGTATGCTATACTACTATACAGTATTTAGATGTATGATATATGATGTATGATATAAATGTATGATGTCTGATATTTAGACTATAGTAAACAACGTCTCAAACAGGATTTTCTGCCATGTCATTTAGAGTTGGTTCAGTTAGTTAGTCATGAGATAAACACAGTCAGATGATTACCAAAACCAGAGTTTTTAGTCTGTTAGATTTGGCACATGTGTCTGTTTTTGCTGTAAAGTGACAGATACCTTTATTTTTCAAAGATTTCTACATGATTAGTTCTTATTTGCCAACCCTGTCAACCAACTAAAACAATATGAGTATGCAAATTACACCGTTGGATTTGGATTCGACATCTGACTAAACCAACAACCATAAAAAATTCTTTATAAAAATAGTTTGCACTCTTATGCTATCACCGCAGCTCAGGAGAGCTGCTTCTCATTGGTTTTTGCCATTCTCCAACAACACCTTGATTATTGAGTAGTCTCTAGTTGTGCATACACTATGTAATGGCAACAAATACTAGACAAAAGGTAACTATAATGAGGGTTGGTGAGAGTTTAATAAAGAGGGAGAGGGAAACCCTATATGTGCTTGGCCATCCCTTGATTCCTACTGACCTCCAGTCTAGGTCTGTTAGATGTAGTGCAGGTCATAGCAGACAAACAAACGATGGAAATATCAAAGCCAGCCCAAGGCCTTTACATTCGGTTTTCTGCTCCAGGTAATCACAGCGTGTAGATCAGTGCGGAGCACAGCTGAGGCCTTGTCTTCTCCTTAGCCTTTCTTTTATTCCTCTGTCTTCTTTCATGGGGCTGAATTCCCTAACTCTATTACGGCAGTAATAAGCAAATCGCAAAGTTAATGTTGTATTACAGTGTGGATACTAGTATCCAGTATTGCAAATTCTATTGGGATGTCATTAATTGGAATAGTGTATATTCGGCTCATATTCTTTTTTTAAAGAATAAAGAGATGAAAGAAAACCTGACATTGAGTGGAGTGATGGTACCGTCTAACCATTAGAGATAGACCTGGATCCATCTGGAAACTAAATATTTGTCAGTTAAGCAGCCCAATTGTTTGAGATCATAGCTGGCTGTTCAGCATGCATGGTTCTGAAGTGTATCGAGTGGCACAGCTGAGTGAGTCGAAAAGTCTGTGGTCTATTGATAACTCGCGCCTGTTTTAAAATCCTGGCACAACAATGCAACCAGGGCCTTGTGTGCTCCGCTGAGCAACAATACCTTCTCTCACTGGCAGCTTCAGTGTAATGATGACAAACAACAATAAAGGAGCTCTTTTTCATTGGCCTCTCATTCCTGCCACCTTTTGATAAGAATATTTTTTTTAAGTTTATCCAGAGATAGACTCTGGGTATTTATAGAAAATAAACATATTGTTGTTATTTAGATAAAAAAGGACCTATAAGGAAGATCAATAGACATCTGTTAAATGGAAGATACAAAGACTCACTTTGCAGAGACATACCTATCTTTATTTCTTTCTCCTCTTTGTTGCTACTCGCCCTCATCGCCATCCGCCCATTTACTCGGACACACGCACGGATGCACGCACGGACGGACGCACGCACGGACGCACGCACGCACACACTCACTCATATTTTCTCAGTCTTCATTTCTCCAGCCTTGTTCCTCTCCCTGTCTGTCTCAGTGTGTGTATAGAGCTGGTTGGCTGGGCCAGTAGCTGGGAGGTATGGTGGAGTGTAAGCAGTGTTGATGTGGATGGCCCCTGGTCAGAGGCCAGGGCCTGGCTGTTAAAAAGCAGCCTCTTTTGTGCGTCAGAGCCAGCATTGCCAGTCCTATTCCACCCCTGTCGCTAGGGGTGGGGAGGCATTTACCCACCACATGCATTCATTCCATTGGCAGTGCTTGATGCAGGGCTAAATGGCATTGTTACAATGTGCCTCTGAGAAGTGTTGACAGGTCCATATGCTAATTTTAATGAATACAAGGGAGCTGTGGTTTTATTCACCTCAACTCAGCTGCAGAATCCTATCTGCACCTACACTAGCAAATATAATTGCAGCAAACTCAAATGAGCTCATTAGAAAATGTATTGAATTTACACATTATTTCCAGTAGTTAAGCTGAGTTATTTTCCCCAAGGACTCAATTACATACTCATTTGTGACTCAGGTAAATGGCTTTCTGTGTGTGACTTTTTCAACTGCAAAATTGTAGTCACTGAATAATTTGTAAGAAAGCTGTTGTACAAGCACATCTATTGACATTCATTTGTGTGAGGATTTCAAAACGGAAAAAACTGCAGACAAGATAACTACTCGCTTTTGTTCTTTTATTCACTTCATTTGATTAACTCATAACATTTCATTCACTCGTGAGTTATTTGATCATGTGCTCATTTGTCTTCAGTGGGTTTCCTCATAATGTTTTTGCTCACAACAGCCTTGTTGTCTTTCTGACACGTGTAATTTCATAAGTGAGCATGTGGATGAACTCTATCTCGTCAAAAGTGCGAGTGCAAGTCCTTTTTCACAATGGAAGAAGGACAGAATGCTTAATCTAAAAAAGACCTGGTGAGTCAGGGTTCAGTATCAGGGATTATGCCAGCCTACTGCACTCTGAAATGAAAGTGAACATTCATTGAGTGACTCATTTCTTGAACCATGTCCTCCCTGAGCGACAATGAGGATATTGTTGCAGGAACGGACATGGTGTGGAAACTATGTGACAAAGAGGAGTGCCCAAAATTTGAATTCCTTGTTAAATTGCTGTTTGACTGTTTGTACTGTATGAAAATGGCCTGATTTGCTGGAAAACAACAACGAATTGTGGATGGGTAAGCATAAGGGTTTCCACAGAGCTTTGTACTAGCTTGTGCTGAATGAACTAAAGTGACTCTGGCTCTTGGCAGAGTTCCCAGGAGCACATTGAAGACAGTTACAGGCAGTTGTGGCTGACTTCAGTGATCAAAATGTGCAACTGATATCTGGTGTGTATGTTCCAAAACTAAGTTGTGATCTCTTCATGATTGGGAGAGTGGTCCATAGTGACAATCTTTTTTTTGCTTTATTGAATAGTACATATTGGAGGGTGACAGAGGATATTTTGAAGAGGATGACTTGTCATGTCATAAAGGTCATTCTGCAGATTCAGACTTCAACAGTATCATAAAGTGCATTGCTTACTCGTCGCTCCACTGAGCCAGCAAGCTGTCCAGGGTATGTAAAAGTTAATTTTGTCTCATTGTCTGCACCTCTGTATTGTGATTTTATGGTATTGTGGTCTTCGCTGGCTGTCCTCGCCTATGGTGTGGCCATGAGGGAAGAGGGACTGGGCCTAGTCCTGCCCTGGCCCTGCAAGCCTCGGTCCAAACACATCCTCTGCACTCAGCTGTAAATATCACTAACAGCTGGTGGCACACAAGTTAGTCGTGCTTAACAAATTACTGGCCTACATGTGGAGGGGCAGGGGGCTTCATTTGTCTCCTTGCCAATAAAGTGGCCATGCAAGGGAAATTTGTAACAAAGTGGTTTATGAAGTTAAGTAAAGAAAGAATTAGATTGCATGTCTTTTCTGTGTAAAAAAGAGAGATTTTATCAGATGAAAATCTATAGAGAGATAACAGGGCAGTGTTGTCCAGCACAGTAGATAAACCACCCACAAGTGAACTCAATGTGAAGACCCATTCCAGTTAAAAACAACAAAAGGTCAAACTTTTTGCAAACATAAACCTGTTTGATCCCACACCTGTCTCAACTCCTATACTCCTCATAGACACAGAGCTCTGTTTAGAGAGATAGGAATTATCAAAGTCACCTTTGAGCTCAGTAGCCCGTCTAGTGCTCATGGTATCAAACATAATGACATTCAGTGTAGCCCAGATCACATTTATGATAGCATATTTGATACAGCTGTACACTGGCAAAGAATGAAGCAGCCTAAAAGAATAACACACACCCCCCCACCTTCGCGCTTTTTCAGTTTAAACACAATACATTTTCCAGTGTAAATCACTTGTCACTCTATTGCAAATGTAACTGCTCTGATATGAAAAAGAGAGGTGGAGAGAGAGAAAGAGAGAGAGTAAAGATTATCTTTTGGGCCATTTCACTGGCACCGTTGCGTGACAGAGACTGACAGCTCTTTCAGATGACTGACAGGTGTCCTTTGAAATGCTGGTGAAGCAGCTTCTGTTCAGACTGTTGAAATGCATATTTGGAGCTCTTATCATAAAGGCATGGATGGCCCAGATAGGTGCCGTTAACATTGCAAATGGCTCAAGAATTATTCATTGTCAGTGCTGCGGGAAAGAATGAGGGGGGGGGGGGTGAAGTTTGATTATTCTGCTCACACAATGGCAGGGTGCTTAATGATTCCTCTCCACCTTGGCAGCGGCATGTGCCGACTTCAGGCGCTAGCGGCGGGTGACACAGGTCTGGCCAAGTGTTAGAGCAAGATCATACGTCCGGGCCCCATTTTAATTTCTAATACATTAATCTTTTCCTCACAGATCCTCCATGAATATTCCAGGGCTCCTTGTTTGTCGGGAAGGCTGTCTCCCTTTCATCTATTCAGGTGGTTTCATTCACTGTGAAAGCCAGCTAAATGGACCCGATCAGTCAATGACAACCGGGAAACAATAGAGCCCAGTAACACGTCCCTTTTCTCCTTTCAGCCTTCTGATAGACAACCCTGACACCTGCTCCCTGGGGAGACCCTCCGCCAAGTCAGCGCACTGTTCCTTGAGAGACTTCCCTTACTTTATCAGCCCATAAAGGATTGTCACAGGTGACTCTATCAGCTGAGGTATGGAGCTGCTCCCTCTGACCTGCACTGCCGCTAAGAGGTCGAGGCACCACACGGTCGAGGCACCATGCACCGCATCACAAGCGGATTAAGGTGGCTTAAACGCTGTCATACAAGCAGACTCAGTGCTTTACACTTTCTAAAAATGTTAAGCCTTTGTTCTCTTCCATTAATTACCATTGTCTTAAGTTCATTAGACCACTGCTCACGCTGTTACTAATGAGGCAGCGTAGACCACCTACATAGCTGTAGCTTTGTAGTGCCTGACCTTACAATGGCTCCTGCGCTTTCCTGTCCATTGTGTAATGGCATGCACAGATAGGGATGCAGAAACACAGATACAACCCTGAGACTCATTAATGTTTCAATTTGTAAATTTAATGATCATTAAACAACTGCGTAGATAGGTTTAAGATGATAACACTAAATGTGCCCTTGTAATATGTTAATTGATGTTGATTTATAATGGTGACCAGTTTTCCTCCTCTGTTAAGAGTTGAGGTTGACAGTTCGAGATCAACAGATTATTTTTTGGTTTCAAGACTAGTATACAAGTTATGGTAGTTCTCTTCTTTTCTAAAAGGTAATTTAGGCCTTGCGGTTGTGCTTTATGAAAATGAGCCCATCAGTCAAACCTCCCCTTTTCAAAGCTAAATGAGACTCACAGGGGCCTGTATTCTAGAGCGGCGCCACACAGCACTATAACTCAACATGGAGAACACCCTAACAGTGGAAACTTAAATGTGCATTGGCACATATGGATATTAGAAGTGTCGAGCCCAGTGATGTAGATTGGGTGTCATTCATAATTATGATATCTGATTTCGGCTCAGAAGGGATGCTCTAGAGGGAAAGCGGGGGGGAGAGCACCAATATTTTAATGGAGAGGAGACAGCCTTCTCCCTCAAGGAACATCTTCACTGACACTGGCTGCTGGAAAATTGGGATTTATACTTCCTGTTTTCTATTAATATGGAGATGAATACAGGTGTTCCTGTGTCGTAAAATTAGTTTAGCTCTTGCAAATTGCAATTACACGTGTTGGGAGGAGAAAAGGGATGTCCATGCATTTTCACAGGCAAGAGAAAATGTAAGAGAATTAGGAAAAATATCTAGATTTAAAATGAACATAATAACGTGTAATTCTATCCTCTCCAACCCCCTCAGCCCTGTCTGGCAGCTGTACCGATTTGTTCTGGTTGTGGCTTAGCAGACTATTACACTTTTCCTTGCTCCTCATGCAAGGAAAATAAGATGTTAACCGTTTCCCTCTTCAAGGGTGAGGACTTGGAAAGGGCTTCAAACCCGGATGTCATCCAAAATTCCCTGCTGTCTTCCTAAGGGGCTTGCGAAGGGCATTGTTAAGCAGAGGACACTGGTGAATGTACCAGCAAGGTGAGGTGGGGCTCAACCACAGAAAACCCCCAAGCTAGCAGCAGTGATCGGCTTATGGCTGGTTCACACTGGCACAGTAAGCCCGCTAGGACAAGTCACTCTCCCCCATATAAAACCGCATAGGGTAGTGAAGATACTGTACACAAGCAGACCCTGAGTACTTATTTGTACCAAATAATCAATTACACAAAGTGGCTAGTCTTGCTCTCTGTAATCTCTGGTAAACTTATTTTTATAGCTCTTAGAAGAATAGTTCAACATTTTGGGAAATACTTATAATACATAGAATAATAATTCCCTTTGCATTGTTAAATAAGAAGATAAATACCACTCTCAAGTCTGTATGAGCAACCCCCAGCAGCTGGTTAGCTTAGTGTAGCACAGACTGTAAACAGCTAGCTTGCCTCTGGCTAATCCGAAGTTTTAAAACAACACGTTGTGGTTTTACAGGGTGTTATGTGCTGGAGTATTTATTGACCAGGCACAGTAAATTCATGGAGACTTGTGCTGGTTTCCTGGAAACGTGATGCTTTGTTTTTTTATGTGGATTAAACAAATTAGTTAAGGAAATGCATTTCCTGCAGAAACTATACTGGATTAATAGCTTAAATCTGTAAGAAGTTAAAGTAATGATAATAGTTGAAAAAGTGGGAATTGTTTTAATTGGTATGAATTTAAATGACAAGTTAAATAACACCACTAATGAAAAAAAAAAGTGGAATAATTGAAGTTTTTTTTTAAAGCTAATGCTAAAGCTAAATTCAATTGCTGGTTAAAATGTGCAAGAAGAAGGTGAATTTGTAAGAAAAGTGATAATTGTTTTAATTAATATATCTTTAAAAGTTGAATAATAGCCATACTGTATGAAAGTTGTAGGTGTTAAGACAGTGGCACAGCAGTGGCATGTGAACAACATACTACACCCAGACAGCCTAAACTACAGGTGGCGAAAGTTAAATATCCTCATCTTCAGCGCCGCAAGTCCTTTGGAAACGTGTTGAAATGAAAATGTATGTGGAAAACTTAAAAATGTGGGCATATCAGCAATTCAAAAAAGTAGTTTGCTGTGCCTTTGCGTGGAAATGTCAAAAATGTTTAACGTGATGTTTAACATTCCTAAATGAGCACAGTGGCTAAAAGTAGACTAGCATACCTATGTTTTGATGTATGTAAGTCAAGGAAAGATTGTGAGCGTGAGAGCAAGTCATAGAGAAGGGGCTAAGATATTTTTTTAAGGCTCCGTGCTCTAGCAATGACATCACCCACTAAAGTCACGCAATACACACCCATTATAAACTTCCTGAAAAGAACACCACACTTATACTTAATTTTCACAAAAAACTTTTAAAGATATCAAACTGCTGAGATGAATAGCTGACGTTTTTGTGAATGGTTTAAAGATTGATTGGTGTCTGTAGGTAAGAGTATAAAGTAGGAGATAGATTTTGAAGTACATTTGAAGCCTGCTTAATATTTTAAAAAGTGTAATTGGCAGAACAAATGTTGAAAAAGCCACATCATGTGCGTATAGAGCTGAGCATTTTGATATTTTAATGATTTTTGTGGCTGAAAAGTTAGAGGTGACCAAAGAAAGTTGAAGAATTAAGAATTAGAAAACAATAGTATGAATGATGTTGAATCATCATTCACACAATTAGAGATGCTGGTAGGTGGATTTTGTTACACTTGGATAGAGCCATACAAGTTTCCCGCTGCTTCCAGTCTTTGTACTAAGCTAACAGGCTACTGGCTGTGGCTTCATATTTATCTGAAAGAAATTCACAATTGAGAATGTCCTCCCCCCAAAAGATTACCCCATGAGTCGTTTGTTTAAGCAGCAATTACAACCCATGTTTGCGATTATAATGATGCCATCCTCTAGTGGCCGTAGTAGTTATGACAGCAGCAAAGAACGAAATACAGGGCAAAGGTAAAAGGCATGTTGGGATGGTCAATGGGTCAACCAAAAATGGTGAGTTTTCTTTAACTTTCAGGAACAAACGGAACAAACGGAACTACGTCACGTTCTGCGTCACCTGCGTAACCGGAAGTGAACTAACGTTACAAATGTTCTGTTTTTTTTTCCCAAACCACAATGTTTTGAAAAACTTTACTAAGTAGTTTTAGTGACCAGACCCAATGATAGTTGTTTCCCATGTTACGGATGTGTTTAAAACTGCAACAGTTAGAACACTTAGATGTGAGGACGGAACATGCATCTGTGATTGACTAATTTTGTTGTGTAGTTTGGAGGACTTGTTGGAGAGATCCTTTCATCTAACTTTTGTCAAGAAAGCATATACACATATAAAACAACACAATAAATAAATGCTTAAGAAAAATCTATTTAATTACAACAATACAACATATTTAGCGTCAGTTGATGCTTGTCGACACTAGTGGTTATTCTCGTCCTGTGACTTAATCAGTTTCAGTGTATTTTCAGTTCCATAGTATTAGAAAACAAATGCGCCACTGATTTTAACAAGACATGCAAGCAGCAGCATTTACCTGGCTTTCTCTCCACAGCCAATAGAGAGGCTCTGGTATTGAGGCGAGACATTAATTCATTGTGTCAACCTGTCCCCCTGGAATATTTATGATGCTAAATACATTTAATTAGTCACTGGAGCTCTGATGGGAGAGAAAATGCACTGTCAGTAAAAAAAGAAAAGATTTTGTTACCTCTAATGCTGATAGGCTGGTAATGCTGCTTACTCATGCACAATGACAGGGGCACCAAATACACTGCAAAGGGAATTTGAATCATTCAAAATCAGTTGTGGCACGTTCATTACAATGTCATCATAGCACCTGAAGAAGATAGTACAGATGATTATTGAGAGGAGGAATATTTTCTTTAGCAGGTTTTGGCAGGCCTGGGCAGGTAATATTAATTGCTCGTCATTGAGACTTTTGCAAAGAATACAAAATGCATTATCAAGTTAAAGAGATTGACAAATAAAGCAATATACTGTGTGTGTGATGGACTGAGTAAATTATTTGCTTCAGCGTCTTTCTTGCCAGGATAACCCCGATGTATTAGCCTTTTATCATGCAGTTCTTGATTTGGACAATTAATACAGTTAAATTCCTTTGCTGACAGTTAGTCATTTTTTTTATAATAAATAAACAAGTAACAAAAGGAATGTATACTTTGTACTGATGTACTCCAAATATCACAAAAAATACAGATTTTGATTCATTGGCCGACAGCTTGGAGTAAAGTGAGACATCATGTCTGTCTGTGATAAAACATGGCTACAGTAAATAATAGCCAGTTTCCATCTTGACATCTGTCATCCAAGTGGAAATGGATGGGGAAATGACCAGCTCTTTATCAGCCGAGCTCTGGTTGTGTCACTGGCTGAATGATGCAAATAGAAGATAATATCAGTGGTATACTGAATGGCATTACTCCAAATCTAATGTCATTAAAAGGGTGGGTATTAGCTCTTCTGTCTGGAGGTGATGGTGTGTGCTGCTCCGGCTTGACTGACACACAGATTAAGTGCAGTGACAGGAAGCACAATAAAGTCATCAGAGAATGTGACATGTCAGTTACGGGGGATGAAGGGATGAATTGTCACTCTCTGTCAGAGCCCATCCTCTCCCTTATCCATGATGTCCCATAGCCCACTGTGGGAAAACAGGACAGCACGGGCGCTTCAGACAAATATTTATTCAGGTAGAGGACAATAATACCCACTCAAGCTTTCCTGTTCACTACATGTTTGCAAATTTTCTCCCATAAGAAGAGAAGATGATGGATTAAAAGCTAAAATGCGTCCACTTGTTTTTTATTTACAAGCCATCACGTAAAATCTTTTCAATTTGATATTTGAATCATGCCGTTAAATAGCACAGGACAAAATGATTAGTTACTTTTAGTCAGTTGGCTTTTGTTGTCTCCTGGCTCCAGACTACAGTATGTTAAGTAATAGATGATTTTCAGGTTGCATTGTAGTTACCTTTGGAACATAACTACCCTTGATTGTATCATCAGCCAAAAATAATTCCTCCTCTCTCTGTTACAAAGGAATACCTCCGTTATGTACCTTTGTGTCAAGCTGCCTTAGCACCTCCGTATGGGTTTGGGGATGGAGTATCCCTGGGATTTGACAGAGTATACAGTCTGGCCAAAAGATGGCAATGTTGCAGTGCTGAATTCCAAATGAGCTTTCTACTGGTTGGCCCCCCCATCACAGACTGGCCACTGCCTTCCCCTGCAGCACTCTTCCTCCCAAACTAGCACAGAAATTTGTCATCCACACAGGGTACAACTGCACTGAAGTGTAAGAATAATGCAAGAGTCAATCACTAAAGTTCCAGCAGAAAAGTTGATTACACAGAGGTTGAATGAAAAGACAAAGTTTGTTGTGATAGGTTGAGGGAAATGGGTCACATGGCATTAGATGCAGATGTATGTGCTGCTTACTGTGCTACTGTCCAATAAGTGCTTGTAGCAAAACTTATAGTTTATAATTTTCAGCAACATGTTTTTTTTATATTACTATTTATTTACTTTCCTCAATCTGTGAGTACTTTGTCCTGTCACTCAGAGCAATGTCTATAATTATGAATAAAGCAACTATTTTGTCCATTACAACTCCAGCTTTTAAATACATACACCACCACCTCCTGTACCATGCCCATACATTATGAAATTAAGTTTTGTTAGGTTAAGAGCTATTTGTGCTCATAAGAGCACATGAGAGTAGTTACAGTCAGTAGGAAAGCATTTTAATGCATTTGGTGCAGCCACATAGACACGCAGCAGGGCAGCAATTGTACAGCTATTATAGCACTAAACACTTGAAATTTTTCTCCCTAAATGGATATGAAGTTATGTGCTACAATACTGAAAGGGTTAAAACAAATTGTCTATTTGCCACCTTTCAACAAAATGACATCCTTACTAGATGCTTGCAGTGGTAGATTTAGAAAAAAAAGGTTTCATCAATAAAGAAATAAATAAAAGAAAGTTGAAAAAAATGACATCACTTTAACTTTGTGTACCTGGTTGCAGACTCTTGAGTGACACTTGTTTGCTCTGTTGTTTTGAAGCTAGCAGGAACAGAACCCTCTCCCATGGCCACTTTGCTGGTCTTTATTATTGGCTTATTGCCTTTAAGCTGTCACCACTCAGAGCATTTCTTCTCTCAGGGGATTGTCTTCTGGGACTCGAGTGAGCTCGGCTGGCTGGGACTACTCAGCTCTGTTGCACACTGCTACTGTGTCATGTTGTAATGTAATGTACTCTCATACTGCTTATTTCCACTGATTTACACATAAAACACCCTTGCTGACATTCAAGATATCTGCGCGAGAAGAACATTTTAATTGACAAAATAATTAAATTCAAAAAGTATATCGAGCTTTTATTTAGTTGTATTAATTGCAACATTTCTACAGTTTTATTGTTGTCTGTGATAGTATAATACAGTTATTCCCCTGTCTAGAACTGGACTGATCCTTAAGCTTATATCACTTGCATCATACAATAGGCTATGGATGTTTTAGTGCATAAGGTCAATACATACGAAGTGCACAGGAGCTGAATGTCCAGACTCAGTCAGGTAGCCTCTTTGCCTTGGGCAACTGTTTATTGGCTATTGCATTAAAGAGAAAGTGTGCCAGACATTTGTGGGGGAGAAGGAAAATCACATGTCAGTTGATTTTTTTATCAATACACAATTTAAACAAATACTCTGGTAATCTAATAATTTAATATACTATTTGTAGAATACAATAATTTTAAATCTTTTGTTTTGGAAATGTGTCAAGCATTGAGGCACTATGAGAAATAGTTGATAGAAATCCCAAGATTTAGCAAGAGGGTGTGATTTTCTGCTCCTGAGCCTAATCCCTCCATTCCTCCACCTCTCCTCTCTTATGCCAGTCACATTTTCTAATTAGCTTTCCCTGTGGAGGAAGAAGATGGATTATATTTTAATATCTGGGGCCTAAAATTAGTTTATATTTTAGCAAGTTAGCACTTCTTAGAAGTTGATTTACTCTTGAAGCTGTAAAACCCAGTGAGCTCGCAATTAATCATTCTCTTTGGTCTTGTTCTCAAGGAAAAAGAGGCTGCAGTGTCACAGGCTGGATCACAATAGGTAAACATCTAATTTACACTATTTAGAAATCACCTCTCTAGTATTGTACAACACATGACACTCGCTCCCTCAATTGTTCTGTCCCGCTCCAGTTATTAATTACAGCCCACTTTTAACAAAGCAACATTGTCTATGACTAATCATCGACACACAATGATTAAAGATGTTCCTCGCTTTTTTGAATTACTTGCTTCCCCTTGGTCCGTGTTCATTCATGAACTACATGTAGCTGCTTTTTTTCTCTTCCACTTCTTCTTGGTCAAGAATTTGGTTTACTGTTATCCGATTCAGCGTCCTGAGAGGCTTTCACAGGCTCATCCATCAAGACTAAGGGGTTGAGGGAGAGCCTGGAAAACGCTGCTGCAGTGATGTAAACCACTAACGGATTCATGGTTATTAAAAGGTAAGAATGGTTTTATATAGAAAAACAGAAGACTTGCCACACAATTTCACATGATAAAACTTTATAAAGGTGACAGTGTATCCCTCCCACAAATTTGTTAAACGTCACCTGCAAAACTTCAAAGGGTTATTTTTCCTCTAAGATCAAATTCACCTATTTTTATTAACACAAAACTTGAATGTAAAGCTGCTACACAATGACACCTACTGAGCACTGCAGAAAAGTCGGCATGCTGAAAAAGAACCCAGTATAGCTTGAGGGAAATGTGCTTGACAGACAAGCAGGAGTATGGATGCTGTTCTTCACCACGCAGCCCTCCCTTACAGCCACACAGTGTGAGAAGAGTATCTCCTAAGCCTGGATCTGGCATTGCTTTGGAGTGCTGTTTGGTGACTGGAGGTATGGAGCGGTGTCGGGAGGATCATCACTGACTCTCTCCCAGGGAGATGAGCAGCATAGGCCAATTTCATATGCGGGGCTCGGCCCCTGGGTCTGAGTGGAGGTGGGCTGGGTCCACCCAGTATCCTGGCTTCATTAATCATCCCGCCAAGGCTTACCGGCAAACCCCCTCTCCGCCCTCTCCTAGACAACCCCTCGGATTACACAGAGCCAGCGAAATGTCAGCCCAAATCTGAGTCTTGATGCAGATAATCATTTCAATAATATTTCTCCATTTGTGCCCCTGATGCCAAGGGAATAAAGCTTTTCCACTGTCAGGTATCATAAGACTACAGTTGGTGGGAATACTTGACTCTCAGCCAGATGGCTTAGCCATGCTTGCAGCATATGTTCAACAAGCAGTCCTGTGCCAAGCACGCATTAGGTTTTTATTAATTTGAAGACGGCAGGAATGCAGACGTATATATTTACGTAATCCCACCACTCCTCGCCACCCGTCAACCCAGTTCTCCCTTTAGAAGTTAACTAGACTCTACTGGTGCTTAGAGCAGGAAAGAATATCATCATGATTCTTATTATAATTTCTTCATAATTTATACCATATTTATAGTTGGTTCCTAATATTGACAGAAAATATGTATTAGCTAGATTTTGTTCATAAAAAATAAAAAAATTACAATTAAAGTATTTCCTCTTCCATCTTTAAAAAAACAAAAACAATGAGTGACAATGAGTTTGTTACTAATCAAAGACAAGTACAAAGTATATTTATAGCTCTGCTATCTGCCATAGTGGCGTGGTTAGTTACAAAGCAAATTACCATTTAGATGCATGAATATGCTTGGGTCCAAGACAAAAGAAACAGTACTGCATGGGAGGGCAAATTTATTCATTACCACTAAGTTGAACTTCCCTTTAACAGCCCCGTGCTCTGTAATCCTGGGAGTTCTTCTCTCAGTGACTTATGGTAGTGCAGGGGGAGGGGGGACGGCGCGCCGAAAATGTCAATAGAAATAGTAAGTGTGAGAGGGAAGGCTTGCCTAATTAGTGCCCATTTAGATTTTATGATGGCTCTGAGATCTGCTCTTCCTGACAGAGAGCACTATAGTTGCATATTGTCCTAGCCTGAGGGAACCATAGGAAAATCCAGATTTATTGTACCTATCATACCAGCATATTTCATTTGCCATTATGAGATGCCATCTTGCAATGATGCGAGATTATTTATTACAGATTAAATTGTGGGACCTGGGTGGTTGAGGAACATTTCAAAGTACCATTCCTCTTATTAACTTCTTCATTATCTGCCCCACTGTGATCTAAAAGCTCCCTCCTTCCTACCTGCGTTAACAAATACATTACTGATTGGACAATGCCTAACTGTTCGTCTACTCTCTGCATTTTTTTCCTGACATAAGTGGTGGTGCACAACACAACTCATCTGTTTCATCTACTTAGGGCAGACTGTGATTTCATTAAGCCTAATTTCACGTTTTTTTTTCAGGAGGATGTTTTTGTTTAAACCAGCAGCTGTTCGAAGACAATGCTCAGTATCATGCTCAGTACTTTTAATACATGTAAATCACAAAAATATTGAGCAGTATATTGTGTTTTATTCCATTGAGGATTATATGTATGTCATTTTGGATGTGCATGTTTTGGAGTATGCTAAATGTAGACACTGAGTCTTGCACTCTTCTCTCGTTCATTCCTGTCTTGCTCTGCAGTTTCCAGACGCCTGAGTGGTTTTATGTTGTGTATTAGGTAGTGTTTATTTACTATGTCCCTTAAACCCCAGGATGTTGGCATTTATCCTATTTACACATCAATATTATATCTCCATGAAGGCCTTGAGAGTTGCATTTAAGTCATTGTGCAGGGTGGTATTAAAATGTACTCCATGCTGTGAGGGGAGCTCGTCAGGGAATAGCTGGGCCCTGGACTCCCATTACCCAGCATAAAAGTGTCAGCCACTTTAATTACATTCATGCCTTCCCCAGTCCATTTTACTGCAGTCGCAATCAGATTTCGTGCACAGATCTCATGCCTACGTCTCAACCCTTTGGACATTGCTGGTGATGAGATGAGAATCTAACACAATTTTTAGATTTCCTTTTCCATCTGTCTATCTCTACTCGTGATATATGACTCAGAGTAGTGTTTAGAGGTTAGATATTACAGGTGTTTCAGCTGGTCATGGATAGCCAGTCACATGTGGAATGCTTTGTCTGCTGTTCCGTCCCTCAATGTGAATTTGAGTATCTGTCTCAGGAATTGTTGATTAACTTGGCATACCCAGCCACTAAATATCAGTGCACTCCACTGTGAGTGGGAGAATTGGTTGTACACAGGACACCCTCACAGAGAAGTGTGACGGCGGCGGAGGAGGAGGAGGGTGGAGAAGGGAGGGTCAAGTTCCACCGGTCAGACTGTTAGCGAGCACAGAAGAGGCAGTGTCACTTACTGTTTTACGGGGACGCTTCCTGACCTTCTAGGAGTGAAAGCCAGATCCTCTCCTGTTTATACTCAGCCATGGATCAGTGCGTGGAATATGTCTACATCCTCTCAGCCAATTTCACACAGAGGAGGCGCAGTGTGGGCGGCCGACACAAGCCGTTTCCCCTGGACGATGAGGCCCATCCCTCACGCACGTCCTCTGTCTGTGACTGGAGGTGTAGAGACAGACAGAGACAGAGGCACTCTACTGCTCCACTGGGCCACAGAACTATCCCTTCCCTGGGGACCCTCGTGTTGGGACCAGCCTCTGACTCTGGGTCCTTTTTGAAGGGACGAGGAGCTTTCTCAGCCAGTAGAGAAATAATTAAGGGATGTAGTGCTTTGGTAGCTCTTTCAGCATTAGTGTTTGCTTCTTTTTAAGTGTTATTTTCCTACAGTTAGAATGCATTTAAAATTTTTGTCTTTACATACAATGAAGGATGCATATTGGAGGTGTGTCCTCTAGTGGTGAAAAACATCTCGCATAGCCTCAGCTAAAAAGCCCTGTTTGAAAATGACAAGGGAACAAGTCCATCTAAAGGTAATTTATAGGCAGAATAAGTGGACATAAAGCACTCAGGTGAATTATCAGAGAAGCCATTAATTACCTCTAATGATTTGAATGTGACAAGCCCATTTGCTATAAAAACTATTTATGATGCACATTAGGGTTAAGCTTTTCTTAAAACTAAGACTCCTGCATGTATTAGTTATTTAAAAAAATAAGCACAAAACAATCCTCCAAACTCTTAATTTGAAAATAAGGGATTTATAACGTTGTGGCACAATCCAATTTTGCATTAACAATCAAAAGGTAATCAAACCTCAGTCAGTGATCCCACTTCAAAACCACACACTGCTCTTGGATGAAGCCTCTTCACTTCATGCCCAATTGATCTAATTACATAAAGGGATTCTCTCTCTCTGTCTCTCTGATATAGTTAGATCCGGCTGTTCAGTTAATTAAGTCTTCATTCTTTATCACAGTGGTGGACCTTGGAACACCATCCAATCTTTTTTAGAGCCCTTTTAGCGCATTGTCTTGTTTTTCAGTGCAGCTCGAGGTGAGACGCAGCTCCAACAACTGTCCTGTGTTCCTCTATGCTGCTTGCCTTGTAATCAGCGACCCCTGTTTCTCAATTATGGGGTGTGAATTTGGGCTCTTTGGTGACCTTCTCCCAGTGATCCTACTACTGACCCTTCAATAAGAGTGCAGCCTTCCCACCACTGCTTTGTGTTGCATTGCATTTTTTTCATTTGCGGGATCTTTATGAAGAGGGAAATGAAAGGAAGCGGGTCACTTGTGTTGTGTTCTCACATCTACCCACTTCAGAGGCTGTGAGCAGGAGCTTGGTGTTTACTTTGATTGTATGTAGGGTACACCTTAAGGTCAAGGGTTGGAGGGCAGGAAGCATCGCTGTCTTGTAGGTAATCATAGCTAGCTTTGTGCTCCTTGTACCCCGACACTGAGCGTGGCAGCTTAAAAGCTGTCTGGAGCCTTGTTCCACCACTGGACCACACTTTTGATATCCCCAGCCGCAGCAAGCGTCCTACACCTGTCTGTGTGATTCTCCACTCAGCTCCGTGTTGATGTACAACTCGTCTCTGTAGCCGACCACTTTTTTTTATGTACCGCACCTCATTTCTAGCACTCAACGGTTTTAAGATGACATATTAGCCAGCTCCGGGGTGGTTAAAGGTGATGCAAAGATTACAGCTATTTACTGAATTATCTGTCTGTGAGACTACCCTCATATCTCTGCATATATTACCTTGAGCTTGAGTTTAAAGAGCGATTGCTCAGAACAAGGAAGTTAAAGAGGCAATTACATAATGAAATGGGCCATCAATTCTGCTCGTGGCCTTTTTCTCTTTGAACAGAGATGGCCCAGATACCCCTGGTTTAGCTGACCCAGTAGAAGTACAACTGTTTGTATTAAACTCTCCTTTATCAAGGGACTGAGAAGCTGCATGGGTCTGTCTTGCTTTCTATCTCTGTTCCACAATTCAGTTATTAATTACCCTTCCTCTCAGAGCAGCAGTGGCCATTGTATTTACAGTGTTTCCATGGTGACCCTAGCCCATTTATAAGGTTTGTGTCAGTATTAAGACAAGACCTGTATTCAAATGGCCTCCATCTAAATATAGCATCGTCTCATAATGTGAGGGTTATTACAGTGAAATTAACATTGCTCCATTGCAGGCTGGATTATATTGAAGACTGGTAATATTCAGCAGTACTTCGGTGGAAATGTAAGAAAATAAGCTTTTTAGGCTATATTGCACAGTTTGTATTCAGATATTACTGATGTCAAATATTTATATTCGAGATTATATTATACTTGGTGAAGAATAAATTACATTATATGTAAAAACATATTCGATTTTAAATGAGTTCCCTTTATTTCAGAATACAATAATTAAATAGTATTAAGTAATTACATTTTAGAGCATAAACATGATGTGATACATTTAGTTATTAACTAATGTTTACTAGTTATTATTGTTATTAATTATACAAAAATGTACCTGTAACTCTTTTAATAACATTGTATGGCAGAGCGTTAAATATATAAAATACAAAACATATACTTTGACATTATGCAACAATTAGTGGTAGAAAAAGGAATTGAATCTGAAAAGACTAACGTACAATGTTACACTAAAAAGTGTTTGTTATGTAATATTACTGTGAAAATGAATGAACTTATTTGAAGTGAGTATAACATAGTAAATGCCTATAGTTTAAAACATCTAGAGACAATGTATGTTATCCAAGGTAAAAATAGTTTTATGCAATATGTAAGAACAAAGTGGACTGTTAGATTAAGTAAATATAGTCTTATTTATCTGATCACATGCATTGAATAGAAAACAAAGTAATCAGAATCCGATGACTTACTTTACCATTTCTACTCACTATAGGTAGTTACCTTTTTATTTGAATAATTAATGAAAAATTACTCAGTAAATGTGTATCATAGGTAATTATTTCACCTAGAACTGTTTTATTTTCTGGAATGTCTGTTTTTATTGTAGAAACCCATATTATCACTTTACGAAATTAACTATAGATAATAACATTTTTGTACCAACCATACATCATAATCACAATTAAAATGTAACTACTGTACTAATGATGTGGATATGATGAACTCTGGATGTACCTATAACTTTCAGTTCATAAAGTATTCCACACAGTATCAGTAGTGGTACTGTAGTAACAGTAGGTGTACCCTAGCAGCCCCACTTTCTCTTCTGTTCTGCTCAGTATTGTGGCTTTAGTTTGTCCTTCCGGTGGAGAGTCAAAGAGTAAGATAGTCCGTGGCTCTTATTCGGGCCCAAACAGGACCCACACCTTCTGTCACAGCCTCCAGCCCTGGGCCCGACGGCAACCTGCTGCCAGGCCTATGCCCGCTGCCAGTTGTAGTTTTTAATTGGCCATCTGGGGAAAGCTGGATCTAGTGGCTGGATATTAATCAGTAAATTAACCCAGCCATAATACAGCACACTCCCAGTGGAAGCCCGGCAGCTGTGGGCAGAGAAAGAGAGAGAGAGAACGCGAAAGAGAGATGAACCATAGGCTGGAGAGGCTGAAAAGGGAGGCTCCCAAATGGGCAGGTCCCTGATTGAACATTTTCTCCAAGTCCCTTGCCACATTCCTCTGTCTGCAGCACCGCTGACCCTCGATTTGTGCGACAATCACATGGAGGATTATCTCCAACATGTCAGTGCAGATGTCACAGGTACTTCCTCTCACTAAGGACAAAGCTGCAAATTCAGAGCTAAAGCTTGCTTTTCTGGCCAAAACTGACAGTTGTATTGAAAGCTGGAGTGATTGGAGAGAGACTGCTCTACAAAAGTTCAGGGGGAGGTTACTCCGGCAAGGTCTTTCGGTGTGGAGAACTGTGTGTGTGTGTGTGTGTGTGTGTGTGTGTGTGTGTGTGTGTGTGGGTGTGTGTGTGTGTAATTAGTGTATTTGACTGACTGGAATTGCTGGTGGTCCCCAGAGTTAACCAATTAAAAGGCTAATGAATATACAACAGCTAATTATTACAAGTAAGCTAAATTATCATATTAGCCTGTGCTTACAGTTTCGGCATTGAGTTTGGACATACTGAGAATAGTTACCAAATTACTACATATTGCTAATGAAATCACCAATGCCAATCACTGTAAAATGAAAGAACACATTGTTGTGCCATTATGCTCATTAATGCAAATAAAAACAGACACTTGATGCTTTTCTGATATTGTTGCACTTTGGGGTGGGAAATATAAGGAAGAATTTCCTATCATGGTGTTCCAATAATATACATTATAGAGGCATACATTATGTAAGTTTTTGGAAATTATATTAAATGACCAGATGTTGCCAGCCTATTGAATTAAATACCCAACAAATGAAGTTGCCACTGAAAAAGTACATTGCAAGCCCTGCTCATTCATTTGCTACATTACACACAATGGCCTAATGCAACCAGCAATATTAAAGAGGTAGATACCTCTGAAGAAACAGCAACGCAACATCCCTACCAGTTATTTCCCAGTGCACATCGCCCAATCCTAGTAGAAGTATGGTTTCACGAAAACATTTCACTGACGCATTTATGAACCTCGGAAAACCAGCTTGTGGGATTTTTCTTACGCAATCCGGTAATATTTATCCAAATTAAATGTTGATTACATGAGCATTTACAGTATATTATTAAATCAGCTCTTTGTCAAAAGGACCATTTATGAAATTTCTTCACAGGAACATGCTGGATCAGGATCTCCAACTTGTATCATTCTAAACAACAGTAGTTCACATGGTCCGACAGACTCGGCATAACAAAAAATAACATTGCAGCGGATGTCACAATACATCACAGGAAAGCAATGTCAACCACTGACCCACTCTACATCTAATATATTCATGCATAGCAAACACAAAGACTCAAACGTGTGCGGCATATGCCATCTGACCCTGCGGAGAGCTTTTATGGTGTGATGTCATCACGCTCCATTGTCATAAATGAACCACCTCACTTCTCCGCCTGCCTGTCTATAAATTTTCAAGGGGCCTCGGTCATACTTTCCCACTCTACTGTGCGCTAGATGGACATGAAATAATTGCCATGCAAAGAGTTGCACGTTTCCCTTTCTAATTTTAAGGGTCAACAGCATTTTAATACAATTTTAAACACACACACAATGTTTTTTTATGATGCATGTACAAGCGGCTTTTGATAGCTTAACCAGCCAAGCATGGTTAAAGAGAGAAACCATTGCAGCTGCTTCCAGGACCCACTTAATTTAGTCCCCTGACCCCGGTTCACCTGAGTCTGCATGGAAATCATAACGCAATTCAAGTGTGAAGAAAAATGATATAGTGTGTATTTACCCCAAATATTTATGCAGGGCCTACTAACAGTCTTGCTTACTCCTAATAAAGGGAAAGTGATGCCTTGTAACATTGGCGGTGCTGGGTTGCTGCTACATTGCCTGAGGCCATTGTTTCCTCCATTATCATTTTCATTGGATTCTATACAGGGCACTGTTTCCAGTGTTTACAATGCCTGCCTCATATACTGTATGCCTTAGGTGTTTTACAGAGCCGTTTTGATATTGAGAGATTTCTTTTAGAAATTTTGACTTTATTGTCAATAAAAACTCCAATGTTGTATCATTTGTATAATTTAATCTGAGGGGAACATGAGGTATGTTCTGATCAACATTTACATCTATCATATAGTAAATATCTGCTATATACCTGCAATAAGTGCAATAACATACTGGGTGGTACCCAACTGAGTAAATAGTTATTTGCTATTACTTTGTATGATCTCTAGGTGTTTTTTTTAATCTTTTCCGACCATATTCTTCTGTCTGCTCAAGGTTGCAGTTCAGTCAAACTGACAGCTGCTGCGGGGGGTCCAACAATGTGTCTATTGCTCAACATCCCCACAATCTTCTGGCCTGATGATACTACGTACAACCTAAGGGATGAAAAGTTAGAAGACATAATAGGATAAAAGAGGAAATCCTCAGTACAGTTACAGCTCTGAATTGGATTGTTATTCTGCAGTTCAGTTCCTTAAGAAGTGTGTCAATAGCTATTAGCTCCCAAACAAGGGGATCAGGTGAGCCCTGTACCAGCGAGGCAAAGCTCCCTTAGGCACAATCATGTTCTATATTTCCAGAGAGGTCTGTACTGTACTCTGGGTAGCAATCTTCCAGAGGCCTATTAGACTACTGTAGCTGTATAAAGAGTCAAGCAGAAAGGGTGTCTCATCAGTGCTGATAACAGGGTATCTGGTCAAGTCATTAGCTCTCCTCTTATTGAATTCCTCCAGCCAAATAGACCAAATGAAGCTAAATAAAGCTATAGATGGTGAGGAGCCTACAGCCCATTAATATGCTGCCACCTCTCTCTTCTCCTCCTCCTCCCAGAGCCGCAGACACGCACAGCCTTTCTCCCGCTCTTTCTCACCTTCTCTCCCTCATATTCCCTCGTTTCTCTCCCTCTATCAATCTCTTCCTTTCCACTCTGTCCTCCTCTGTCATTCTCAGCTTGTTTCTGCCTCTCTCGCTCACTCCCTCACCTCCTTCCTTTCCTCCTTTTTCCTCCCTTACTCTTTCCTTGTCTGGGGGCCCTAATGGTGAGCATGTACAGCAGCTCTGACACCGTCACATCTGCTGGCAAAGAGGGTCTCTCCCTCACCACACAGCCTGCTAATGAGATCTTCCCCCATTTAATTAATACCATAAGAATTTTAATTCTGACTGAATCAATTTAATGTGATGTGATTTTGTCAGCTCTATTCCCAGAGTAAGGAAAAAAACAGAGCGGGCCCTGATGCTTATTACATACATCATTTCACGGGCCCTGCATTCCCTGCTGACTTAAACAAATTCTAATTAAGACTAATTAAAGCATCATTTATGAAAACGCTTGTGATAGTTATGCAAACATTCTGGGTGGGTATGCTCTGCATGATAATTACCCCCCGGTTTAAATTAAGACCTGCTCCCTGGCAATTATGCTAGCCACACACCAGCACCTCATGGAAAACGTTCTTTATTCAATTCCTGCAATTAAATAGGAGACCTGCCTCCTGAACTATCTGCTCAGAATTTTATAAGAAGAAAAGAATCATTATGCATTGTTGTTTTTCACCTCTGTCAGGTGGAGAAAATGGAATGGAAATCCAGTGTTCTGTATCAGAGTTACATTGGGGTTAAAGTGATGATCATAAAGCCGCCAGCGGTGACTGATATGTGAGGTGACACCCGCTGCCTTTGGATGAGGTGATTAGCCTGTGTTTTCTAGGTGAGTTTTTGTCACATTAGTGCTGGTTAGACAGATGTGTCTTAGATCTCCACCTCCGCTCACCAGTGTCTTTCACTGAGTTACTTCAAACGCACAAGAAGCCTACAACTGTACAGTGTGTGCCTTAATTTGGCTCTTTTCTCAGACCAAAGTTAACACCTTAAAAAAACAATGTCTGTGATCTTAAAAGAAAACTTGGAGTGGGTATGTTGTTGTGCTAGCTCACTGGATAGAGAACAACATCATATTTTCTATTACACCATTACACCACATTTCTTCTTCTGCTTTCTTGATTTAAAAATTCCAAGACATCACACTCTCATTTCTGTAAGCCGTATATGAAGCTACTGACAGCCTAGCCTAGTATAAAGAGTGGAAATGAAGAAATATCTAGCCTGGACCCGTCAACGAAATTAATTAACACATTGTGTCTTTGTTTAATCTGTACAAAAACTGAAAAGTAAAAACAACAGTTCTGATGGTTATGTGCCAAACTATGTATTTAGAGCCAGTTGCCCGGTATCCGGCTGAGACTCCAGGAAGTTACTAGTCCCAGCCAAAAAGAAGTCGAGAGCATAACACCCCATAAACCGGCAAATTGCTGTTTTACACTTTGTTTTTTGTACAGATTAAACATATGAGATATGAGATGTTAATTGGTGAACTTCAGAGGTGTTGTTAAGCAGATTTTGTTACCTGGACAGTGCAGCCCAGTCTCATGGCAGTTCATGTGATTTTTGTGTGTTGATTACGAATTTTGAAGTAATGTATTTAAATGAAGGCCTATTTTGAAATCACAGAACAATTATGGTAGCGAGTAGTATTGAAAAGCCAAAAATCCGCACAGAGAGGATGGCCGGGGTGGTGGATGGGTCAAACGACACAATTGACTTTCACACCGGAGACTGGGGATCGCGTCCCGCGTGTTGCAATTCCTTTCAGCGTTGTTCACTTCCCAACCACAACCATCCGGTTGTTGAGACCAACGTGTGGAGTTTCATTTCCCCGTTTTTTAAGTGCCACAGAGACCGCAGATCGTATCCCTGCGCCCGGGGATCGCGTTGCCCATTTTGGGTCCGTCCAGTTGTCATTTTCCTTTCCTCGTTGTTGCGTCCCCCAGTGCAGCCCAGTGTCATGGCAGATTGTAAAATGTGGTAACCAGGACACAAATTAATAAATCAAAGTAACATAACATTTCACAAACTGGCAGGAACCCGGGTTGGACAGTGCCATGCCTGCTGTTTCCCCATTTTTATTCGTTATGCTAAGCTAAGTTAGCCGGCTGCTGGCTGTAGCTTCATATTTCCTCTACAGACAGGTGACTGGTATTAATCTTCTCATCTAACTCAGCAAGAACGCAAATAAGTTTATTTCTCAAAACGTTGAACTATTCCTTAAACCCTTCAGGGAAGCTGTAAAAAACATTTTTAAAATTGAAAAAAGAATATTGCTGGGAACTATGTAGTCATATGTTGGCCTTGGAAATGGTGAAAGTATATTATGAGAACAGGATATCCTGTCTTTAAATGTATGTGCCGATCCAGTTGCTAATGTCAGCTGGCTGTTAATAGACATCCTGCAGAACGCTGCCTCTTTATCAGGCTTTTAGCAGGAGTTTACAGTGTGACGTCATTACACCTATCAGTTCTGTTGATACGGCAGCACACTCCCTGCAAGGCATTGTTTCACAGAGCTGAGGTCCAGGCTATTTTTACTTTATTGGCACTATTTAAAGCGCTTCAGACATATTAATGACCCTGAAACTGTAACAGTAGTTAAAATAATTTGTATCTGAGTGATGGACACACCTGTGTTTTGCAGGTGTTTCTGAAGTGTCTTGCTCCATCTACAGTGGTGGAAAGTAACTAAGTACATTCACTCAAGTAATTTAAATACTTGTAATACTTGTAGTAATTTTTGAAGTACTTTACTTGAGAATTTCCATTTTCTACGTTTCAGAGGGAAACATACTTTTAGATTGCTTAAGCTTTTACTTACAAAACATACAAACCGTTTATAAAATATCACGCATTGTTATTGTATAAAAAGTAGTTAAAATGTGTTCCACTTTGACCAATTACATCAATGAAGTAACTCTGACATGTTAATACATTAATTATAATAATCCAGTGATATAACAATATAAAAAGTATGACAAAATAAGTACTTTTACTGTTAATACTTTAAGTAAATGATGTTGCTTATACTTCTTGAATGCAGGACTTTTCTTTGCAATGGAGTATTATTTTAGTGTGCTTGGTTTCCTATCACTGTTTAACTGGCCACTATAACATAAGTATTTCATTTCCTAAAGCTATAAGATTATTCGATACCTTATGTGAAGCTTTACAAATAAAATGATGAACAGATGTGGAGTTATATATGTGGTGTGGTAATTCATCATACTTTTAAATGCTTTTAATAAAGTTATGGCTTCACTGCGCTCAGATGGCTCGACGTGTTGGTGTTGTTTATATGTTTGCTCAACACTTATCACTTCTGTCATGTTTGTTTACTTTGCTCGGTGTGTACGACTTTGGCAACGGCGCGGCATTATTGCATTTTACTTCCTGAGAGGCAGCTGGTTCAATAAGATGAGAAAAAAACAGGCTCCATTCCCAAATCAGTTGCTGGTGAGGTTGAGGGAACTGGAGCAGCAGGGAGCAGACCCCGGTTCCACCCACGTCCTGTTTTACGTGTGCTGCCTCCCCCTGTACATGCAGATGGCACAGCGCTCCCAGATTTCATTTGAGGTAATCTAATCCCTCCACTGCTCCCTCTAGAAAGGAGGAGTATTAGTGGCCATATGTCAACCAGATTTGTCAGATTATTCATTACAATTAATTGCTGTTCCACTTAAGGCCTTTAAGGCTGTGAATTGCTCCGAAATCTATAGCAAACACAAAAATTATGAGTAAAAGACTTTGGCCCTGTCATTCAAATTTCAGGCTGACCTTTTGCGGAGCCCGGCTTTTCTGAGGGAGTGAAAGAGAGAGAGCCTTTCTAATTGGTGTTTCTTCAGCCTTTTATATTTTTATTTTCCATCTACAGGTAGAGTGTCTGTCTCTATTGACAAAGGATACAGGAAGACTATTGAGACAGTCCAGAGTGATTACACCTACTGCCCACCAAAGTCCACTGTACACATTTTGTCTCAGCGCCCGCTCTACTAAATATACCTACGTATTGGTTATATTCTCACGGGCAATTTGTTTTGCTTATTGTTGGGATGCAGTAACACCATAGTTAGCTTTCTGCACACTGTACACTGTCAACTGAATTTCAATGTGGACCTTTTTCGAAGGTTGGCTGCAAGGCAGCCTAATAGCCACCTGAATTAATGTGCTGTCCAAGGATATGAGCCATAATACTTTGGTGATTAATGTTTCACTGGTGCTCTGCTTCCATAGTTAGGGCTCAGACCCCAGAGATAAACTATTCACTACATACTCAAATCACATTCAACCAGCACACAGAATAACATTGAACTCTAATTCAGATTTTCTTTTTCTTCTGTTTTTCTAGTTTTCTGTATTTTTCTTTCATTTTGAAAAGCTGTATAAAAAAATATTGATTAAAAATAATGTTAGCCCAAATCACATCGAGTAGTCCTTGAGGAAAAAGTCACAGCAAATTACAACATTATGATTGACTATGATTGAAATCCAAGGGGCTGATTCATTGCTGATGATGTATTTTAGTTAATTATCGAGTAAAGGCACAAGAGTGACTTCAAGCCCGTCTGATTGGCCCACTTAATTGTGCTTTATGAGATAGGGCTTACCGAGCAGGGCTTAGAGTCTCAGTGTTAGGGCTGAAGTAGGAGGAGAAAATCTCTCACAGGTCATATTACCCAGGCCAGAGTTAATGAGAAGGTGGAGGTAAGAGAATCCATCACCATATCAATCTGCACCACCTCTCCTGTCACCTCCACTCTGACTGTTTTTTATCTTTTCCACATTAATCATCATTAGTATGATACAACATTGTCATTTTCCTAGTTAAATTATATCTACATGGTTTATGTTGTCCTCCTGAGAAAACTAATAAATACAGAAGAAATGCAAATATTTTTAAATAAGCTATTGTTTACATAGTACACAGTTTGCGTTGTATAATTGCTATTATTGTGTATGATTCAGGAAAAACATGCCGATCTATTGCTCGCCATTAATCACAGACAGGAGGGTCCATATACCTCTGTCTTGTTTTTTATTGTACTCGACTGCTCAGGCTGCCTCAACTGCCTCAGACCAGCTCGATGAGATCTCGTATCCACCTGTATATTGGTAGGAGGCGGCGTTGAAATATTTCAGATTCCCCTCTATACTCATGGTGCCCGGCGGATCGATGCTCTAAACGCCGGTTGCCTGGCCTCGTCTCATCACTGTACTCCTGCCGACTGACACATCCTCAATATATTACAATACGGTTGCCACTAAAGGTCATTCTCCCAGAACATAATCACACACAATCAAAACCACAAACTTCATATATCAAGGAGACAGTAAATAGCCTCAGGGTTTATTTTCCACTGCCACAGAAACGCTTTCGGTCTGTTCATAAGCTGAAGTTGGGGTGACTTGAATAAAGATCTGATGGCACATAAACATGACGTAGAAAAAATTATTTTAACAAATTCACTTTTTTTAACTTATTCAGTCGTATAAATAATATATAATTCTAAATTACTCTTACTACTGCCTGGACTTATTTGTAGCAGCAGCTAAAATCTTCATCCAATTTTTTCTATTGAGTTTGAAATGTAAAGCCTCTTATTTAATGAAGATTTTAGCCACCGTTTGTATTTATTGAAAGAGATGGTTGTTGTATCCAAGCTCCCAATATTTTCCTTCCTTCTTCATCATGTGTAGGTTGTCATGAAAAGAAGTGTCAAAGTACAAAAAAATTAAATAATATATGTGTGTGTATATATATATATATATATATATATATATATATATATATATATATATATATATATATATATATATATATATATATATATATATATGAGCGGAAACACATCCCTCTCCTCTATATTACCATAATGAGGAAAACACACTTAGTGGGCCATGACCTGATGTCATCTGATTATACCCATGATTAATGATATCCTTTTACCAAAACATGCCACTACTGTAACTGTCTGGGATTACAAGGAGCAGATGGTAATGTATTCATGCTTTCAGAAATGTGTTGTTATAGTTTTAACCAATGTGTGTGTGTTGTATATTTCCTAAGATGCATTGTTTTTGTATGGATTTTGTTTCCCAGGATACATTTGTTTTTTTTGATTCAGGTCCATATAGGTTTTTTATGAGCTTGATTTGAAGATGTGTCTCCGTGCTTATTACGAACTCCTTTTTGTGAGCTAGAAATCGTAAGAACAGCCATCTCCATCTGTTAGATTTAGACAAATTTAGTTTTCACATTAGGTTCAACTGTGGATACATTGCACATTGATATAAACCTGTTTTTTTCTTGGCAATGTAGAAAAACTGTCAGATGCACAGTCCATAATTGGTCAACAGTGTACAGTGAAATAACAAACGGGGGTTGACACTTTGTGCTCCTTCTGGTGTGAAGATGATCCTAATAATGGTGCAACAGTATCCCATGAGAGAGCTAAAAGCTGAAATGCTCGCACAGCTTTAAAGCGTCTTGTTTTGTAGTCAGACTCCAGATACCAATGTCCAGTCGATGACTCAGTTGAAAATATTTTCCTCTGTTTTTTCCTCTGTCCAGACGCCATGTCAACAAAGCCCCCAGTGTTGCGACAATGTAGGAGCTACAATGTCAGTCTGTCTGCTTAATTGCCAGTGGGATGAATGTTAATTTACTCAGTCAAGAACCCTCTTTGTAGCACGTTTACAGCCCAGAGGTGTAGATTTACATCTTAGGGATACAATGAGTTTTAGCTTGTGCTAAAAGGGGGGTGATAGGGCCCACATTCCTCCACCTCCCACTGCATATTGTTCTATTGTATATGAACACCTCTCTGCCACAGAGCAGCCCTGGTCAGGGTAGGTGTTGAGGATGAGGAGGGGAACTTGAACTGAACTTGGACAAAAGGCAACACTATTTGCTCAGTCCACACGGTTGCCTTCACTGAGAAGAAGTGATGTATCGTGCTCAACATACCTGTCAACACAGCACTATTTTGTCTGTAATGCACTGGCTGGTGTCTGAATGGTAATTTTATTCACTGAAATGGATCTGCAATGTTATACTGTAATGGACAAATTAAATTCCCGTTTGAACAGTTGAGACATTTTGTGCGACTCACAGGGAGATCTACTTCACTAGTACAAAGTGTGGTACTGTGTAATTATAAGAGAGGTGGTCTGGCCTCGGGGGATTGCTGCTAGACTTCACCAAAAAGGTTCCTGTGCACTACATGAATATGCTCAAGAAATCCGCCCCGCATTTGTGTATTGGGCTGTCAAAAAATTAAATGAAAAGTCATTCTAATAGGCGACCCCTGGCCTAGTTCATATTTCCTGTCAATTATGAAAGTATCAAATCATGCATAGTTATGAGGCATGGGCGGGCCTATTAAAATTCATAAATGATTTGTGTTTATACCAGGTTATTCTATAAACCACTTAATTCTATGTGGTCATGTAGAACTAATGCCGCTCCCCACTGTATACCTTAAAAAGAGGCAGGTGCATTGGGTTTCTCCCAAATTTGTGATTTTTCAAAATAAAGAAATTAAAACAATGAACAAATTAGCTTTGTTCTTGCTTTAATATTGACAGTATGCAACAGCTTTTCACGATGAGTTGTTTGTTTAAAGCCAGAAGCTGCATTGGAAGAACTCTCTTGCCAACTCCAACTAAAATGGCCTAATTGTTTTCTGGTAATTATACCTTCTTCACCAGAACGTTTTGCAGACCTCTTGGGCTCTTGTGTAACTCAGGTGTGTGTAATTACATTTCTTAAGGTCAGCCTTTCACCAGGATGAATTAGTGAAATTGCGTAGTTGACCACTTCAGGGCATGGATCCAAACGCAATTATCTTTGTTAATAGATCTGCTCTCCAGTGCTAGAAGATGCTTCAGAAAGCAACTGATTGACACAAAACAGGAGACACATTTTAAAGTTATCTCACACTGTCTTTAATTGAACTTTTTGTTCATGTAAAATACATGAAACATATCCAGACTGTCCTCTCATTACTTCAAGTGTTTTGGTATTTCATCCTGAATGCCATTGTAAATATTGGCTTAAAATACATAAACACTTGATTTGTTTTCTCTCACCATGTGGGGCCTGGTGCGAGATATTGATCAGAGCATATCCTGGTCAATCAGACTAAATGATTGCCTATAAACCCCCCTCTCCTGCTGGCTGGAAGGCATGAGGGGGATCCGGAGGAAACCGAATTATAGCAGCCCAGATATGAGCTGCCTGGCCACTGATAGGTCGCAGCAGCCTCATGGAACTGAGCAATGCAAATGTACAATAAACAGGGCCTAAGCTGGTGGAGGTCTTTCAATCACACAGGGGCAATAGTTCAACCCCCGCCATGCGTAATCCCAGCCTTGAAACCCCTGGGACTCCAGCCTCCAACCTGCTCAATGGCACAAAGATATTAGATAGCCATATGTAGATTCACTAGGTAAACAGACTCATGATAACACAATATGCTCTCTTTTCTACCAGGAATATATTTGAAGCGAAGTTCTGCTTTCTCCTGACGGAAAGCTTAAATTGAAGGCTTAGCTTTGCGCCATCAGAATTCAATGCAGCTGTTTGCTTTGTTTAACGTCCTTGATATATCTCTTGCTGAGAAGAAATTGGTATCTCTTCTTTTTGAATTAAGTTGCCTCTGTGTTTGCATTATAGACCGAGCTAGACTGAAGAGTGGCTGTTGAGGGGGGTTTAAGTGTGTTTAGACAAATGAAAAAAAAAGATTTTAAGAAGCACGCTGAAATTGAGAAGTTAAACGTGAATGGCTGCAGAGCAGGAAACAGAAGAAGAAGAGTTATTTTTAGATGCTAATTTTAGAATCAAAAGTCATTTGATAACAACACAAATTGTTTTTATTGTAAGCTTTATTTACAAACTGAAGGCTTAATTGGCTTAATCTGGCTGAAATTGATCTTGTGTATGATTATCGTTGTGCAGTATTTGACATTTATCGTTGGTATCTCCCCTTGATGTTTCAGCTCATGAGGTAAATCTTTTCTTGGGACATATTTACTCACTCAGTCATTCACTTCGCGTCACAACCACGCGCACATATACAGCACACACTAAAAATCATTCATACCCAGCTGCACAAGCAGGCCTGTATGAACACACACAAACACACACACGGACCCTCATACTCTTTCTCTGACACATACATTCACAAGAGAAGCCCATATGGAGATAAATGACAAGTGCACAAACACACACATGCATGCAGCAGGAAAAATGTCTGTCTATACATGGGGGAGGGTAAGCAGAGACAGGGGATAGGGGAGTAGGATGGGGTGGAGGGTGATGGGAGGTTGGGGGCTGTTGACAGTGTTCTCCAGGTCTGTGTAACTCCTCCTCCCGCCCTTCGCCAGCGGCTCAGCAGTCCCAGCAGGAGCCACTCCAGCCTGGGAGGGTCCCTTTGGCCAGCGGGGGCTCCAGAGGGGGAAGGGGGGGGGAGGGGATGCACAGAGAGAGGCACGACACAGGCCACTTTAGGCTTGCATCACATGATCCATGTGAAAGGAGGCGGCTGATGAGGAGCTGACACCGATCATCCGCTCTGCCCGTCCATTATGTCAGATAGTGTGAAGTGACCGGAGGACGACGTCTTCAAAATCCAGTGGATCAACCTCTTTTTGTTTGCGACAAATGTAGCAGAAGTAACCACAGGAGTCGCAGACAGAATATGGCTAAGTTGTTCTAAAATAGCTTCCCTCTACTGCGATTGCCAGTTTTCTCACTTCTAATTGCTTTAAGAGTTGATTCTTTGAAACTCAAACCTGTACCACTGATTCGTCCGAGCAGTATATCTGTGTTTTTGCTGATAATGATGCCTCTGAGGTGCATTTTATTTTGTCACAGACACGGCGCTTTAATTAAGTGGCCCTCAGTCCTGCTCCTCAGTACCCAGAGTACCACATGTTTTTTTTTAGTCCTTCTAGATACTTGATTTCATTCAGCTGGTGTTCTAGGTCTAAATCAGTCCCTGATTACATGACAAAAATAAAAACCAGCAGGGCTCTGCATCCGAAAGGACCAGGAATGAGAGCAAACTCTCAGCACAGTAGAAAGCAAAATGCAAATTAGATGATTTAAAAAGTAACCAAGTTTGTTAATTTTGAAAACTTGTTTGTAGGTAAGCTGAGGGCCTAAGAGAGAAGCTGGAGGCTGTTCCATGTGGCGCTAAACACATGTGAGGCTGTTCAGAAATGTAAGCACTTGTGAGTCTGAGATAATGATGGGATAATAGTAATCTATTAGTCCTTCAGTTTTTGTATGCCTAATAATTACATCAATTGAATGACACTCATTTACAGAGAATGAGGGACCCAGTGGTGTTAATTCAACCTGTGTTTCCAGATGCTCATTTCTAAACAGTTAAGGGAACTACCTCATCATAGCCCACCATCTGGGAATTCCCCTCCAAGGCAGCAATAGGATATGGCGCCATAATACATTTAAAGACATCGACTGATGGTTGCCTGCAACTAAACATATTGAAGCCACCGTTTAGCCTCTTTCCCCTTATAACAAATAGGGGGTAAAAGTGAGTGCCTTGATATTATCTCCCCGTTCATTTAGGGCATCTAATGCTAATTTCTGTCTTTTATATGAAGGTAAATAAGGTCATTATGGCGGTGTTAATGATTAGCATATCTCACAGGTGTAATTCTCTGAGTATTGCTCCGAGACTCCTTTCCTTCAGTAAAAATCACTCAGTGCCATGCCAACAAAGATGGGAAGACTGACTAATTTATCCCCAAATTTGCACCATGTACAAAAAATCATGCAAATCAACTGGAAGACACAGCATTTGGGTGACATTAATCAAAGAAAAATATGCAGACAAAGGTGACAGTAATCCCAATACTCATGCATAAGTGGCACAGCTGTGATTTCTCTGACTGTATAGTTGTACAGTACCTGCGTGGACTGGAGCCAAAATGGAAATTCTATACATTATAAAACCACCTTGTCTCATTATTTTTATTTTAGCTCACAGTGATCAAGTGGCTATGGACTTCATTTTTTTTTTTCTTCACACTCAGGTGCTCATGCCATCCAATTACAATAACGCAATTACACGTATCTGTTGGTTTTTCCATTATCACTTAAAGTTGGCAAGAAGCAAAAAAAAAAATTCCAGTTCATCAAAGAGACAAAATCTTGTTATTTGAAAATGAACATGTAGTTATGTGGCTGATGTAAGATATAAGGAGCTTGACAAAAGTTGAGCGAATTCAAATAAATTGATGTTTAATGCAGGAGACATCTGTCAAGATTAATAGTGCGGGTTCTATATGTTTTTCAGTCTGGTTAATGATGATTGATATAAACATGTGATAATTGTAATTATCTCCAATGCGTCTTGCTTTGTACACATGTGCATCTTCATTAGCTTAGTCAGCCTATAGATTTAGCATGGCCATGTACAATTCCCTGGAGTGTGAAACTTCCCAACAGTCGTCTCTGTGTATGTGAGAGCAGTGCGGTGCCACAGCCCGAGCTCATCTAAGCTCTCGACTGAGTTGTAGTGCAATGTAGCCTAATCCCCCAACAGAGCCGTCAAGCCAGCCTGCAAACAGAGCTCACTGCTGGCTTTCTCTGCGTGGAGGAAGCAAACCAACATCATAACAAAGGGTGTTTATGGAAAAATAGATGCTGGCGCAGCCGACCAGAAAGGGCTTAGCAGTGAACAGACCCCGCTCCCACCTTTATCCTTCACCGTTCACATTGAAATGCAAATATCAAGGCAGGGTTTCCACCCGCGTGCCACTCACAAATTGAAAAGCAGTTTTTATCTATGCAAATGCAAGCATGGTAATTGAAGTTAATCAATCAATGCTAGCTTTCACTAAAACCTTGAACATGATTGAATAAAGTAATTATCATTCAGGAGAAAATGATGAAGTTGTAGACAGCATGAACCTTATTAAAGGAGGATTTTGAGTCACAATGGCTTAATTTAGCCAGCAGCCCCCTCTGTGTCTTCTTCCTCTTCTCCCCTCTGTCTCTGCATTTCTTCTCACTCCATCCCTCTTTTCTTCGCTCTTTGACTCAATATTGTGTGAAGGAGAATAGCTCACTGTTAAGAATATTTTAAGTGTGAAATATTCCCACTTGTGGTACATGGCACAAGGTATCTCCTGATGGAATTATTTATTTCAGATTTACAACTGTATTACTTTTCCCCCGCCATTGTCACATGGAGAAACTGTCACTTTTTGTGCTCTCTTTGAGACATGCCAAGCACATGCAACCCTTTTGTAACAGTTTGTGTCTCTTGTGTTATTAACATTTCAAATAACAGAGCTATTTATCAGATTTCCCCAAAAATAACTACCAGGCGAGCTTTGAAAACCTTACAACGTCATTTAACAACACTTACAGCTGCTTTGAAGGTATTTCCATAAACCTTCAATTGAATTTTTACCTGTGTACCCCAAGTTGCAACTGTATTTTATAATCCAGGCGGATGGAAATGACTCCTTGTTTTTTTTGTAAAACACAAGCAAATATAACATAATAGGAACAAACATCATTCTATAAGAAGATAACAAATATCCGTTTATTCCTAATTTTATTCACGGTTATACAAATTATGCAAAAGGACGTAATTTCCGGCTAACATCTTTGGTTGAATTACAAAAAACTTGGTGAACAAATTAAAAATATTTTTAACCTACAGCCAACAGAAGGTGTAATTAAACAACCTTCTGGGTAATTATGTCTCAGAAATCAGTTGCTTAGCTCTGTGATTTGAGTGTTATGGTGATATATGAGAGGCACAAACTAGGGTTTGCATCCTTGATGATTCTAAAATACTGTAATCACCTCACTAGGTTTATTGCAAAAAAATAGCTCACGAGGACCAGTGGAGAGATGTTAAATGTAGACCTTGAAGAAAAGTACCATCTTCTCAGAGCTCATCCACATTGACCGAACCACAACCATCTCTGATTCACACTTGGTGTATCTGTTCTTTGAGGGTAAAATGACACTTATACAATTGTTGAGGTTGGGGAGAAAAAGAGACGTCAGTGTCAACCACACACACACACACACACACACACACTCCCACACACTCCCACACACTCCCACACACTCCCACCCCAGCTTCCACCTGTCAGCCAAGACGGTGGTAATTGAGACTTCCTGTGTGCTGTGGCTGGCTACCTTACTGTGGCTCTCCTGGCTGCTGTCCTCATGGCAGGGCTAGTTAAAGGCCTCTTCG
Organism: Etheostoma cragini; assembly: GCF_013103735.1. Lineage (NCBI taxonomy): Eukaryota > Metazoa > Chordata > Actinopteri > Perciformes > Percidae > Etheostoma > Etheostoma cragini. The sequence goes on from NC_048417.1 coordinate 16,241,822, forward strand.
GTTTGTCACAGAGTTTAATATGCACCCTACATAATTATGCAGGATTCACAGTGCTATCAAACTGCAATTCAAATTAGTTCAGGATTAAAGGCACAGAACAGTACTGGTTCCTTAATTGCATTGTACTGTGCTGATCACATTCAAATACCCATTACTCATTCCCTCTGCGGAGCAATAAGTCAGAGGGATTAATACTGAGGCAGGTGACAGGGCCAAGCCATTAAAAGGCAGTTATGCAGAAAGCATGGCTGGTTTTATTCACGTTAATGAAATCAGCGAAATGAAACTGTAATAGATTTATCAAAGCTCAGATGGATTTGCAGTAAATCAGTTTGATTCAGGCAATCAAACTGGACAATGGAGATAGTTTTCAGCTACAGCAGTGGATATCAGGCAGCAGCATGTGAGAAGTGCTGATATTCTTCTTGTGAGGATTTGGTGAACACCCGGTGCCTAGGCCCTATTCCCAGAGCTGGGCCTGCTCATTTTTGTTAGCTAAATGGTGCCAGTGACTGATAAAACATACTGCCTTCCAGTTAAACACCATATTCTTCTACCCCCTTCTCTCATCCCACACTCTGTCTCTCTCCCCCTTGCTCTCCTCTTCAATTTATGGACCGTGTGTTGTTGATTCCGGCTTGTTATACAGTGCCCAAGCCCATGAATTAGAACCTAAATTCACTTACATCAAATGGATTAGTGTTGAAATCCATCCGTCTGAGCTTGTCTCATGGCACAGGGCTTCAAGTAGCCGTCCAACACAAGATGCTAGCTGGTCAAAACTCTACAAAGAATAAAAAATACAGCAATTTAAAAGGAAAGTCTCAGAATAAACATAGCTTGCTAAAGCCCCTATTTACCATCTATAAAACAGAATCTAAGAATTTATAAATGTTTTATAACGCACTAATATATAGTCTTAAGCAGGCATGAGGACTTTTGAAGTGTTAATTAATGCACAGTATTTGTCAACAATTACAACCTCTGCAATGAAGACATATTATTACAACTAGGTTTTACTATATTTTAATTGAATATCTGTTTAAACAGCAGCCTCTAGTGATTAGTGCCTACAGGTGTTAACAAATACGTAACACTTATATCTGATAACAACTATATTATAATGTGTTATAAGCCATTTATTTAGTTATAATAAATACTGCTTTTAATATAATACTAAACAGGGCGACTTGGACTAAAGTGTTACCATGTATAGCGCGTTATACATTTTTTAAAGTCAAAAATCAGAACCAATTACCAAATCAGTTAGTGACATTTTGCATGTTGTGATATATGCAGACTGTAGGCAGTTGCAATGAGAGAATTACACCATATAGGGCAGTTTTTTTCTGCAAGTCCTGCTTCACACTTTTTCAATGTAAAAATGGTTAAATGACCTGAGCTCAAACAACATTATTTTTAAATGTGTTCTTAATGAGTCGTCCACTGTACAGTATAAATTCCAATTACATCCAATTAACCCCAATCAGAAGCACCTCATCTCTAGCCTCTTTTTTATTTAATGGTTCGCTGCTGCTTCAACCATTGATTAGGCTGAATGAGCAGCCCTACTAAATGACCACCTTGCAGGAGACGGGAGCTGTTAGCCTTAATAGAGACAGCCTGGCCATTACACCTCTGTGTGCATAGTCCTCCTCTTTTAGCAGGCTAGATCAACTTTTATATTGGGGTCTGACGGGCCTCTATCTAGGTTGATTTTGACTTTAGCCCATTTGCTTTGAGGGAAAATGTTAAGTAGAAATCTCCCATCCATGAACACTAGTCCATTATTTTGTAATTACAATGCATTTAGGTCCACCAGTAGGCATCAGTGCTTATGCACAACACCACTTGAATGTGTACACAGTGGAGGTTTTGTTAAAGCAGTTATGAAGCCAAATGTCATAGTGGGAATAGCCTTGCATTACTTATAAAAATATACTCACTGAAGACAATGTTAAAATAAATAAAAATGAAATTTGGGAGCTGTGCAAAACCAAAGATTTTCTTATAATAATAATAACAAATATAATTTATTCCAAAGACAGTTTGAGTCTGTATGTGATCACAGCAGCTTACTTTATTTCTCGTTGCTTTGGTCAGGATCAAGACAAAACTTGGCCCAACTGCAAGAGAAAGACAGTGAAGATTAGAAATAAAAGCATAAATCCATTCAATATGAAGTATCCTCGAGTGTTACAACTGGCAGCAGACGCTCAGATAAGCCCTCCCACATACTTAGTCTTGAGAATTTCCCCATTTGTGTTCTTTTGAGGAGTTTGCATTGCATAATACCCATGTGGCTAGCCACAACAATCTGTAGATTAAGCCCAACAAAAGTATGCATTAGAACTCCCCGGCTTAAACAGTTTCATAAGTGCATTCAAAACACAATTCCCTCATAATTTGAGCTTTGTAAAAACAAAAAACAGCGCTCGTTTCTTAATGAAAGCACCCATAGTCAACATTAGAAGTGGATTAACCAGAAGAGAACTAGAGATGCACAATAAGTCTTTCAAACAGCCTTCATACACAATTGTCACCACACAACCAAACATATGAAGCCCTCACTTTGACAGCGTGCATAAGAAAATAATTGCTTTATTTATAGATGGTGTGAAATTAAACACACTTAAAAGCTTGGGACAGTATGGTTTAATCAACCCCGTTGATTCATGCTCACAATTCACACAGCAACTGAGAGAGAGTGTGTGTGTGGGTGGGTGGGGGGGAGGGGGGTATTAAACACATTCCCTTATTACTCTATAAATGCAAGTGGCCAAGCAGACAAAACCCAAGTAATAAATTAATAGTAATAAAAACACCAACTGCACAGACAGATACAGAAATTAAAGCCAGCTACAAATACAACACTCCATTCAGCTTAATAAAATGCAAGACAATAACATTTCTTGGAACCAATCACATGCACCTACTGTTGGATATTTAAACACGTTTAATGTAGATTTATATCTCATTTGGCATTGACTGAATTAATGTAATAAATATCAAGTATTTAGAATCCTTTAGGGAAAATATGATAAACAGATCACGCCTTGAGGTCCGATTGCATTAAAGGGCCATTTCACTTAAATCCCAGAAGATACGTTTTCTCACATTCTCCTATTAGATTCCAGCCTTACTGACAGTTTTGATTTTGACACATTTGCTTCTGATGCTTCCATCACTACCCCACCAGTCTAATGGTGAATTATATTTTGCTTGTGCTGTATTTTCTTCCAAAGAAAAAGTTACACTTGAATCAATTGTGTTGTGGTGGCAGCAGAAAGTCATTTATCCTAAAACCCGGGCAAAGAAAAACCAATGGCCGGACACCCCCAGTGTTAAATGTGAAAATAATTGAATTTGGGTGAACCCTTTAAATTAACCATCAAAAAACTGAAGCTTTAAGTGTTGTGAAAATCACCATTAAAAGCCAACAACCACCTATTTCCAGATTTAACTCATTTTTCAGTCCGATCTCTGTTAGCCAAATTCTGTTTGAGAGCAAAGTTATTTTGTTTGGCCTAACCAATTAGTAGCGAGTGACTGTGAGTATCAGTGCTGCCAGTGTCATTTTCAGTTGTAACAGAAGCTGCAGGAATTTTCAGATATTGTTGTTTTTACTATTACCTTTAAACAACCTGTACGTCAACAGTTTCAGTTGCTTTTCCCAACCTAAGAACACTCTGTTTTCAGCATCTTATGTGTAGTAAAATACACAGCAGAAATGTTTAGGGAACTCAACCAGAGGAAAGCAAGTATAACTGAATCACATCTGTATCATCCACAAGATGCAACATGCTTTCTCATTTAGACATGGTATCATGGTATTGAAAAATACAAGCATAGTGGAAGAATATCTTTTAAGTAAGACTCTTCTTAATACACTCACTAGAAACACGCATGCCTTTTAAATCTTTATGTTGAAAGGCTCACACAAAACTACAGGCACATCCCTAAAATCATTTTTCTCGTGTGAGAAATTTATTACATCACCAAAAAGGGAATACAAAATGAAATTCTTTGATGTGTTGGCCTTAAATGTGTCACTTCCCCAACGTGGTAAACCTCCCCTTCCAATTATACAGTATCAGCATGAACCTTTGTAACACTGATGGACATTCAATAAGTACAGTATACAACATTGATCTTTGAAAACTAAAAGTTTTAATAAAAAACTCCCCTAATTACTTAGATTTTACCACAATGTGTCATCAAAATGTCAGAAGCCTTCACACTTTCAACATGTCCAGCTAAGGCTTGAGACATCTCATACAAGTAGAATCCCCTTATTACAATGACAGCCTAATACTGATAAGCACTGACCAGGTTAAGATATAATCTAATACATGGTGCCTTCTCATAATAATGGAACTATGTAAGGGAGATGAGAAACCTAAGCATTATATAAAACTGTGACAGTGAGTGGAGGATATTGTGTCCATCTCAGGTTTGAGGATGGCTGGCTATTCCCATGACCTCCCGCTTCCAAAGCAAGGTCCTTATCTCTCGAGGGTCAATTACCATTCACTTTTTGCTTGATCTTGTTTGTTTAACCTGACACAGAGAAGAAAGGCCTGAAATTGACCAGAACCTGTTGCATTAATGTGTTTCATGTTCTGCATTCATCATTGTCACCGAGCTGGAGAAGACTGCAGGTGTCACAGGAGGACAGGAAGAATGGTGTGTTTGTGTATGTGTGCAGTAAAGAGAGGTTGCAAGAGAAAATACATATGTGTTTGTGTGTGGAGGTGGAGTAAGAATGATTAATTTCTTCAACTTCAATAACAATTTCTTTCTTTTTTTCTTTAAAATGTTAAATAAAAATGTTTTCATCTACAGTATTTTAACCCTGATTCTGTGGTAGAAAACACAATTTTAAGTCTGTAAATAACAACAGTCCATTGAAAAACAATTTACCAGTGGTTTAAGAGTTCGGCTTCTGTGTTATCTTGAACTATCTGGACTGTATGCTCCACTTCCTGTCCAGAAATGATACTTAGGTTTCCCCCTGACATTATTTTCAATATTAACTTCTTTTCATGATTAATCTAAGTAGTCCAAAATGCCGAACATAATTCTTTCCAACTACTGTCCTACAATGCAAATCTCTTACCTCATAAATTAAATTACACAGACATAGTTATGTTTCATAATTTTATAGGTAGGTATGCAACACACGTGTATATGCCTGTAAATAATGAATTGAAGTTGTTTAAGTTCTACTATGGCAGTGCTCAATGTGACAGTTGAAAACTTGTGAATGTAATTCTCAAGTGATCCTTAATATAGGGTCTAGTGTTAGAGCGTGTGGGCAGCTAATTCAGGGTTTATTTCACCGTATGTCTGATTCTTCCTGCTTCCCCCGGCTTGTATGTGATGTAATCTGTCACCACCTTCACTTGAGCAAGGTGTGAGTTCCTGACATGATTATTATGTCTTATTTTACCTGCGTTTCTGTGAATCATCATTTGTACTTGTATGTAGCTGTTAAAGACGATGCACATTATTTATAAGTCTTGGTTGAGATTGAGACATTTTCTGTTTTATAAACTGACTCTGTTCTTTCTGTTGTTCTTAACTAGACGATGTAAAAGAGCATGTATGCTCAGCTAATTCACCCTGTATAAAGGTTAATAAATAAATTTGACAAATGCAAATGTATTGCAGGGATCAGGCCTGGTTTTTTTTGGGCCACATTGAGGAGATATAGAGCACCATTAGTATCCATTTGGATTTGTGTTTCCTGTGATCTGTATTTGGATACATTATCTAGATAATGGCATCCATTCCATTAGCATGTCCCAGCTCGGGGTCATGGGTAAGGGACGATTCAGGGAGAATTTGTTAGCCACTGCTACTTCTTGCAGCTTGCTTGAGTTAGCAGGAAAACAAAGTTTGGAGAATTTTCATCTTGCTTTTTTAGGAACGTGGTCACACTGTACAGATTGCATTTACACCTTACATCAACATGCATATTTCCTTATCCAGATACAGATCAAATTTTAATGCCAAGTACAAATGGGCTTATTACTCATAAGTCCAATACTTACTGTCCTTTAGGATCTGTTTTTCTCTCCAACTACTGAGGGAAATATACGTTTCTTTAGCTGCTAAATACTCCACTATGTCCACCAGTCAGTTGCTAACATGTGTGCCATATGGTGAAGAGCAGGTAAAGAAAAATGAAGATGAGAGTGGTGAAAGTGAACCAGATCAGCGAAGTTGCAAGCCTGAAAAACTAAACAATGAACGGGAAGACACAAAAATGCTCAGTAGAGCTAAAGGGAAATGCATAATCAGGTCCAAATTCTGTGTTAATCCCTGTGACCAATATCTTCCACATACACAAAGTAATGTAATCTGTTGTTAATAGGCAAATATTGAATATGGCACATTTAAGTATGTACTGAGTGACAGCCTTGAATAGACAGGTTAGGTTTAGTAAAACTTTCACTGTGGCCATGTCAATGGTCTCAGGACAGCTTCAAAACTCTCTTTTTTCTCCTTCAGATAGGGAAAACAAGGAAACACGGTCAGTTGGTGCTGATGTCTTTATTAAGATTTGATCTATAAAGCCTGTAATTACCATGAACTTTGTTTTGCTCTCATTTACAACCACATCCTTCTCACTGCAGACCTTTAAGGTATTTACAATTACTGCCAACTGTCTTTTCACACAAACCCTGAAAACAAAACGTATTGATTGTTGTCTAAAAACTTCCATTGTTCTTACCAAGAGTGTAGCGGACACGGGGTATGGGGGGGACATATCCAGCACACTTTCATAACATAACAGTGCCCTCTGTCCCCCACACTTACATGTCTGAGCTGATTTGAATGCATCATAAGTAGATGAAATGCACATTACTTAGGTAATTGATAGATTCATATAGATATAGACAATAATAAAATTATATATAATAAAAATATATACAACAAAATATAGGGAGCAAAACTCATTAAATGCAATAATTAAGATCAGTGTATATGATAGAATAGTGGCATTAAAATGTGCCAGAGGCTACCAAATTTGGGCTATTAAGGCCAACAAGTTCTCCACAGAGGCATGCCCCCAGACCCCCTACACTACTCCCAAATGTCGGTGTTTCCATCAACCATAAATGAAATGTAGGTTACTTGGAATCCGCAATTTGGTGAGACAAATGGTTCAGGATCTTTCAATAAAAATCTTCCTCCTGAGCAATCTGTCCCCCTCACTTCGGAAATTACGGCTATGCCACTGGATCTAACTCAATTGTTGAAAACTCCAGAGAAAAAACGGGAAAAGTGAAGAAAAGATGAGAGGCAGCCTGGTGGAGAGCATCTAAAAACATCAAAAAATATCTCTGAGCAAGTTCAATGCACAATAATACAAGCATTTTATATCAGAAATCAGTCCCTCCAGGATTTTTCCACAGCCATGATCATATTATACCAACATTTGCAGCATCCTGAGCCTTTTTGGGAAGGTCCTAGGAAAACTCTGCCTAGAGTAGTTTTTTTCTCCCCAAAACAAGGTTATTTTGCATCTCCCGCAATGTCATTGCAACAAACATACAAAAATCAATGCAACTTTTATTGCAACCTTTTTACAAAAGTCTTTTTACTCCTGCAAAATCAGGCATTTTAGGTCGCAACAATAAAAAAAAAAGTCTGTGAAATCTTGAAGGGACTGAGAAATGATGAAAAATGAACATGAATATGTCCCTTCAGTATTTGTTGTTGCAGAAATGTGTTTACTTTAGAAATTGTGTTGACAGAAACTCCCACACAAGCCCCTACAGCAAACCCACAGCTCAATTAGTAGTGCAACAGGGTTTACTTAAAGATACCTGTCACTAGCTGAATTGCTGTTTACAGGTAATGTATACTCCTCCTATCAAACTGAAGTGAACTGGCTTTGTATAAAGTCTGGACCAAAATATAGCTCTCTTTGTTATAATGGCTCAATAACACCACTGGTGTATTGTTTCAACTAAAAGTTGTTTAAGCACACATTTACTACAATATTACAGTCCAGTTTTCCTATGAGCTTTTCAAACATAGTGTAAATTTTATGAACAGTTTTTTTCAGCGTCAAAGTTGATTTTAATTCCCCATTTGTGTATTCCACTATGAAAGATCTTCCTGAAATGTGTATTACGTGCTGTATCATTGGCCTTAATCACAACGGAGACCGAATATATTTTATTAGTGGTAAAATCGCATGGTAAAAAAACATGGATGTGCTGTTGAAGTCAACTTTTGGAGTGTTGTTACTGATCCTGCACATCACACTGGGAGAGTCTGAGTGTCATGGTTACTGAGCTAAAAGAGGATCACTGGCACAGGTTTCTATGTTTCTAAAAGGCGAGAAATCTAAAACCCCTCCACTTCTCGTAAAAGAACACCAGCAAAACAACGCCCAGTGGAAATAATCAACAACACAGATCTTTACCTCTTATATTTTTTGAACATCCATGGCTGATCAAACCCTTGATTTCTTAAAAAAAAAAAAAACTGTAAAGAACCCTAAGAGACCATTATAGATTATGCTGCATTCATGTCATATGGGATGAGTACTGTCTGACTATCAGTGAGACTAGACTTCAAAATTACTGCAATCACCATGTATATTTACACTAAATGGCAAAAAGTTCCATGTGTGATTTGTGATATGTTAAATATGTTTAAAAGCACAGCAGGCATAATACAGCAAAGAAGGCACTGTGGCTGTACCACTGCTTACACAATCCAAAATAATTAAAAAAAAACAAGATTAGGGCTGAAACAAATTATTATTTTCATTATCTATTAATGTGCAGATTGTTTTTGTGATGAATAGATTGTTAGTATAAAACGTTTGATCTATAAAACAGAGAAATATATTATTATATTTTACAAAATTGGTATATCAAGTGTCTAAAACCCAAAGATATTCAATTTACTACAACGTAAGACAAGATAAACCTACAAATTACTACATTGAGAACTTGGAATCAAATTGGATTTCACTCAACTATTTGCAATGTTAAGTTACAAGCTCAAAGATTGATTTTTCCAAGGAATGTCACCACAGACACCCAAATCCTAATACTGCAAATGCAAGTGCTTTCATCAGTGGGCCATAGGCTCAATCATCATTGTGTAGTCTCACGTTTTTGGTAATTATTACTTTAATTGACTTGAACAATCATTTACCAAAATAGTTATCGAAATAGTTGCCAATCAAATGTCAGGCAATTTGTATAAAGCCTCACCTCTTACACAAAAAAAAAGACAAGATGAAAATGCACATGTACCAGGTAGCTCTTCAGAGATGGTACGTGGTACCGCTGGCTTCTGCATGAAGACTCATGGAAGAGTCACATTCATTCACAGTCGTTTTGTTTGTAATGCATTTAAATGAGAAGAGCATGGTACTGTGAGAGGATTTGTGGCACTGGTGGGAGCTGTGGGAATTGAGACCTTAATCTGAGCAATGTTAGTACCATTGCAGACATGTATTAAGTTTTTATTTTTAACAATCTGGGAATTCATAAACACTCATTTGGAATAAAATGCTTGCAAATGAATACTGAAAAATTAGATCTAAAAATTTGCAATGCATAATAGAAAGTTCTTAAACAAATAGTTTCCTTCTTGCAAAGGTGCCGTGAGGAATGCAAGGACAGCAATCAGATCCATGTCTGGGTCGCACGTCAGACGACTTATTAAGGAGAGAATGACAGGAAGGGCAAGGTTTCAAGTAAGCTCAGCAGAATCAAACTGTATCAAAAGTACTGCTGTGTAAAGTGCTAATAATAGACCAATACAAACAAAACTCCCAACAGGAATAGAAAGATCAAAACAATGCCTATTTAGTCCTCGTGCAGGCAGTGTGAATGGCTTTTGTGTGGTGCTTATTATTGCATTCTCAGTGTAGCAACGGTACGGAGCAAATCTCAGTAATTAACCTATGGTAATGACAAAAGCCAATTTATGGCTCTTAAAGATCAAATGTATCTGGGTTAATGTGAGGTCAATCTAATGCATGTGCGGGAACAGCAGCGCTGGAATTGAAGTAGCTGGTTGTACTGGGATTGCTGCCAGTGTAAATGGTGCTGTCAAAAAGATCCATTCTAAATAGACAGTAATGCACAAGCTGGTGTCAGGCTTAATTTGACACAATAACAGTACACATTGGGAACACATTCGTATACTAATCATTGGTCTTTATCAAGTATGGTGAGCTAAACAGAAAACAGATAAACAGCTTTTTTTTGTCGTCTGCCTGTTTTTCACAATTGAAAATGTTTGTTTTGAAAATAAAACTTGACTCGTCCGCTCACTTTCTTTTACATGACTCACCATCAGCTTTACGATTCAAGGAAGAATCTCATCTGCGGCCTGCATGCTCAGAAAAACCCAGCACTGACTGCCACTATGGCTGTGAATACACTACTTAACTTAACATGTAACCTGGAGATTCCCATAACCTGAACTCCTAAATATCGGTCAGGCTTTTGGTATAAGCTTTTGTCCCGAGTATACACTGTGTTTTACAAAGCAAAACATTTTAGATGTACGTCAGTAAAACACAAGTGAAGTTGTTAGACAGAACTGATGTTAACACTGATATTGATTTTATCTTACATACAGTTTTAAATGTCATTATCATTAAATGAATACAATAGGGTATGTGTGTGTTGTTGCTCCTTAAAGTACCAGGAACTTGTACCCAAAGCAGACATAGGACAGTGGAAACAAAATCTGAATCTTTGGCAATGGCTACGTGTTAAGTTACAGGTTATTCAGATTCAGCGGTTAGTCAGATGGTACAAAGAGGTGTAGGTTTTTTTTGCCCCCAACAACTCCTTCCAGGCAATGGTTATGTTAGAGAGCTACAGCACTGTCTGCAGCCCTGCATCACCACTAGGTGCCAGAGGTCTTTTGATGAGTTCTTCTGAGATTGTGGCCTCTAAAGTTTAAAGTCTCTCTCTTTGGATTCATTTTTTTTTTTGTCATGTAATTTTTTCAGTTTTTGTATGTTGAAGCCTGTTGTGACACCTTCTCTGGTAAGTTGGTTTATAAATGAACTGACTAACTGTTCTTGGATTATATGAGCCCTGCTGACCACTTCGTTGTGCCCTGCCTCTGTAGTTAGAGGCCAGATGTTGGGCCACCTGGACAGACAAGACAGGCATTAGTTATTCCGCCAGACTCCAAACAGATCCTACTGACAGATCATGGCTCCTGGGGAGTTATGCTGCATTTAAATAGCACCTTTTTGATATTAGATCAATACGACGGATTAACAGTCAAGTCACTCATGGGCAGATGCTGCAGGGAGACAGCATGCTTTGACTGTGATACATTATGTGCCAGAACTAAACAAAGAAGTTATTTCAATTCCAATGGTTTTGTTACTTTTTTCACAAAAGGTCAAGCGCTGTCAAAAATATCAGCATATTGACCTTTTTAAACATTCCAGAAACATTGGGATCATAGATTATGCTTTCTTCCCCTCTTTTTGCTAACAAAGGGTTAAAACTCATTCACACCAAAGTCGCAGGGGGCTGCAACTCTCTGTGCTTGTCATTTGCAGGTCATTGTACAGTTCATTTGAAGTCTAACATGGCATGGACTGTCTTGGTGATATGTGTGTATTATCAGGAGGACAGAGTTGCTGTGCAGGATGACAGCAGGCTCTGTTACTACTTGAGCAGATCTGTTTACTTCTCACAACACCTCCACACGTCCATGTTTGCACTCTAACTCTGAAACATATTACGGTAATGTTTTTTAATCTTTGAATCTTGTTTCATCTGTGCGCACGCTGTTACAGCACAAACACCTGCCCATTGTCAGTGTTCAACGCACGTCTGTTCTAGAAAGATTTTGGAAGCTGTTCTGCCATTATTATTTAAGAAAAAATTGTTTTAATAGTTCATGGATTACTGTGAGAAGGGCTTTCAAAGTTGTGCATTTTTCTTACGGGCAACATTCCCATGAAAAGACCACAACCAATTAACCAATTGATCCCACTAACATGTGTTGTTTGTGTAGCCAACGCCTGGTATATCTTATTCCTCTGTGCCATAGACCTCCATTGTTCTCCAAAAGCTATTAAAAACACATCAATGAGTCACACCGCTGCACTGGGTGACACGCTACTCTGTTACTACAAACATGGCCACTGTAGTTTCTTTTTTGTCAATCCCACAAACACCGTTCTGCTGGTCTAAATACTCACTAGTACCTTACATTTGTTAATCTTCCACTATAAATAGTGGCTAAATCTCGAAAAATTCTTTTCATACCCTTTTTTTTTTTACCCTTTAGACAAAATTTGAAGTATATATGTGGGACCAGTTTTTAAAGATTTACATTTTCAGTAGGAACAAATCAAGGTTAAGGTGAGTGTTACAGACAGGGTAGGGAAGTTAGAAAGCAATGAAAGACAGACTATCAAATGATTAGCTTTGGGATTCCAGAGGATTTGTTGACAATAAGAAAATATAGAATAAAATATCAATTATCAAATGTTGTGCTTAATAAGGAGAGCTAAGCCAATACAAAATTGGTGCTTTGCTAGTGCTAGAAAGCTAGTGACGCTTTCCTAGTATATGTCCTTAAGTAGAAAAATAAATAAATATACACACCAGGAGAAAACGAATGTGTTGACAGGAGCACTCATGACTAAATGTTCATATTTTACTTACACCCTTCTGACTTCCCACCCACAAACATTGGTGGTTGTGTTTGACTGGGTGTTGTATGAGCTGGGTCTATGTGGTGCCCAAGTGCCCAAACACTAGTGTGCATAAAAAAACCTAAAAGAAACAACTAGTACCAATGTTATTTTATGAGTACAGTAGCTGTTAACACACTAGATTATCTGCTAACAGCAGCCACTTATGATAGCTAATACATTTACGGGGTATTTCTTAAAGGAAGACGGCGACTTATTGGGACTTCCGCTTATTCACCGTTTTGCATTTTGTCTATCAGCTTCCAAAATTTGTAACTCCTCGTCTGTGTATTCCGGCTCAAAAATATATTTTCTAAATCTTGATTTAATACCAAGTAAAAATCCACTGATATTTCCTCAAAGTCAGTCATGATCACCAGTGTTGTTCGCTACTAGCTAGCTATTCACATTGGTTTTGTTGACGGAAGTAACTGTGCTTTTCGGTGTTGCGTTAATCACTATTGCTTTAATCGTCTATGTAGTCACTCCGCCCAAGTAGCACTGCTTTGCCTTTTTGAGAATATTTTTCCCAGTTAGTATACAGTTGGAATGTGGCTGTGTCTTATGTGACCTTGTTATTTGTACACCCTGTGACTACACAAATCACAACATGTAAATAGGAACATGTTGGCGTTATTTTGTCATTTATTAGGAGCAGTAGGCTAGTTGGAGCCAGTTACCTCCAGTATCTGTGCTAGGCTAAGCTAATGCTGGGGGCGTCAGACAGAGTTACAGCATGCACGGAGATGAGAAGGGTATGTAGCGACTTATCTAACTCTGGGGGTAATAGCAAATAAGCTAAAGTCCAAATAAGTCATTTAAACTGTTTCAGTGGGGTACTGTCTTTGAAAGAAGTCCAAATTGTGCCAATGTTTTGAAAGTCTACCAAGAATCTCTGCAGGCATTGTGGTGCAAGAAGTAGAAAAAATAGCCCTTTCTCAGCCAATACTGGGTGTTTTAAAACTAGTGTTCAGGATAAAACAATGACAACAATTACACTGAAGTCGTTTTAAATTATTAATATTACTGGATTTGAAACAAATGCACTTGATGGTCACCAGGTCCTTGTCCCTAGTGTCAACATTGTTGTTCTTGCAGATTTTGTCCTTGGAGTTTGGCTTTATGACTGGAGGACAAAAATATTCCATGGTGCTGAGACATCATGTCTTAGACAAAGACAGCAGGGACAGGCAAGCTGGCAAACATTAACATGTGGACACCTACAGTATAAAGACACACACATCCTGTGGGACCCATGCAATGCTTGTGTGTCTGTGTGTACACCCTAAGTGAGTTGTCTATCCTCTCTATTTTACTGTTACAGCAGGAAAATAAATGAGCTTCCAGCTGCTGCTTCTCAACAATCCACTTTTTCTTATATTGTAGTGACATATAAAGAATTAAATATTAATACGCTATTGTGTATCGATTGAAAAAATACCTGCCACTATAATGGGCTGGTTGATATTTCTGAATAAAAAAATGACAAACTCGTTATCAAAGGGCATTTTTTAAACATTTATGACAGCAGAGTAGCTGTGGAGCAGAATGCCTCACTTGGGCAATAAAAAGAATGCAGATGAAGACAATACCCATTTATAGTTGTTCAAAATGAAAGTTATGCTTTATATACAATGTCTCTGGAGCTATTAACCTTAGAAGACCTGACACAATGAATTCAAAAATCCAATTGATTATTTTCATGGTTGAAAGTTCAACCAACACTTCTCCTGAATGTTCACACGTCAGTACAGTGTACAGCTCCTTTTGAATGGAGACAATGAAACACATCTTGCAGAATTTTAATATAAATGATCACAGTGAACAAAGTGAATCCGTTCTTTTGGATGTGAGGGCTAAAAGAGTGGACTGGAAATATTGAGTGAAACAAAAGTTTTTCATTCTTTAATTCCAAAGGCTGACTGAGCGACACTGATGCCTCCTTTGTTTCGGCTGACTCATGGTTTTGGGAATGGAACTGTGTGGTGTGGAAAGATTTCACCACAAAAACAGAAGAGAGAGTCCACTTTAGGGCTGCAGGAACTTAACAAAGAGAGTCTTTAAACATGCCAGTCCAGTCAGTGAAGAGTCCAGTAGAGTCAAACTGAGTACAGTGGAGTAGAGCTCTGCTGCTAGACATGCAGAGACTCTGGTGTGACTGTGAGAATCCATGGAGACCCTTCTCCCTTAAGGGGAGGACTGGGGGAGACATTGGCTGTCCACTGTGGGGGCCAGCAGGTCTTCTGAGGTGTCACCTCCACACAATGTGAAAAAACCCCTCTGGTATGACCCTACTTCACACTCCCCCATCCCCTTCCTTCCATGTTTTAAGACAAATGAGTGAAGACCCCAGCCCGGGCACTACCACAGGCAAGGACGGAGACCGCATGGACCTTGACAGTCACAGCTTCTCGCTCCATCACTTCACACTTATATCCCCCACGCTTGCCTCCATCCCCTTCCTTTCTCTTTTTTTTTTCTTCTTCAAATGCTTCAGGCCCTCTCTGCTCATTTTGTGACTACAGGACTTTTATCAGGGTCTCGCCAAGACATACGCCACATGTCACCCTGCCGTCCGTGGCCACACTGCCTGAAGCCAGATGTAGTCGTAGGCTGGAAGTGGAGAACCACTGTGACACATACCAACTACCCTTTCTCTGTCTTATTCACTATCTATTTGATGGAGGTGCACTCAGATCCTTTTCTTGAGTAAAAGTATCAAAACAACAATGTAAAAATCCAGCATTCAGAATTCCACATAAGTATTAGTATCCACGTTTTATTGGCAAAATATATTTAAAGTATCCAAAGTAAAAGTATTTTATATACATTATTATACATTACTAGATTGTTTGAATGATATCATGAGCACTTTACTGTTGCACTTAGTCAATTTTGCGCTAAGTTTACTTACTTAGCAGTAGCAAGCCAAACATGTTGGGAACCACTGGTTCATTCACTGGCATTGTATTTTACAAGCATGTCATAAATCAGAGGATAGTCAGATAACTGTAGAGGAATAAATCTCTGAAATTTAGTGGAGCAGAAGTATAAATGGAAATTCCCATGTACATGTATCTAAAAATGTTACTTGTACTGCACCACTTGAGTAAATGTACTTAGTCACTTCACACCACTGATCTCTTACTATCTTTCTCTCATGTGTATCAATCTGTCTATAACTGTCCCACAATCTCTCCACTGCACTTCACAGGGGATCGAATGGATTATATCAGCCAACATTTTCTCAATTTTTTTCCCTTTAGCACATGAGCGGCAGAGCTAATATTGAGGAATGCAAAAAAAAAACAAGAAAAAACGCAAACCTTATGGACTCATCTTGTACTGAGTACAGCTACGATAATGATGATGGATTAGAAATACAGCAGTGTATTGGGATTACAGTGCTATTAACTGGCCAGGGGAGGAGGATGAGGAGGCAGACCAGTATCAAGCTAATCAATCAAATAATCGGGACAAGCCCTTGTCTACTAGAAACAATTAGACCACTTCTCCAAAATCAATAGCCCTGCATTCTGTTTAGATACCCACTGGTCACTCATTCAATAAAGCCTCAATGGGTTTTGATAAGCCTGCCAGTCGGCAAGGGCCATTTAAGGCTCCAAGTGGGAACAAAATACATCAAACAGGCTCCAGGAAGGCCACATAAAAATTGCAAATCGAAAACAAAACAAAACAATATAATTTCATATGGCAAAGGTTATTTTTCAAGTTGTACATTATCAAATGTCTCATGTGAAAGCATTGCTATGAAGGGGAAAAAATCTATTTTGTCTTGAGTGTTTGGGGAAAACAATAGGCACATGTATTATGTCTAAAGGAAAACAAAATAACGATGGAATCAAAGGGGTTCATAAAGTTGCTCTGAGAAATAGGTAGTAGAGGTGTCTCCTGTTTCCAGCACAGCTCCCATACATAATTAAAGCAGGAATTTGTATCTGTCTGCACTCTGTGGCCTCCTGATGAATTAATATCTGGTGGAAGTCCTACACAGCCATCAGATTAGCTCATTTATTTCTGTCAGCTGCTTGCTCTATCAGCTATTTGTAAATCAGACAGGGTGGGTGGATAGGGAGGGTGTTGAGATTGTTGGACGTATATTTATTATCATAAATGGCTGTTATGAATTAGGTCTTATTCAAACATCCAGGCTATAGTGCCGCAAGTGTAAGTGCACAGTGATAACTCTTTTTTTTCCCTGGGAGAAATGTTATGTTGACATTGTTGTACTAGTTATACCTTAGCGTCACAGCTGTTTTCTGCATATACAAAAACTGCACTGGAAGTTTGACTGCAGACACGTAAGTCGTAGGGCAACTGTGCGATCTCCAATTCAGATCAAGTTTGAGATTCCATGAAAATTTGCCAAAAAACAAAACAAAAAAAAAACGTGTTGGACATAGAGGTCATGATCAAGTACGTTTACGTAAAAATCAGTGTGATAATCACATGCTATGCCCTGGCTGAAGTAGTTGAGTTGATGTCCTCCCCCAAGGGGATAACTTGCTGGATGTAGGTGTGTTTGGGAATCCTTTCCCAGTAAGAAGATGACGTGACGGGATGTTGTCGGGACTGAAGGTGTGTGTGTGTGTGTGTTATGTGCATGGACGGGAGCAGGGGTAGGGAGGGGAACAACCAAGAAGACTGCATTAACCTTTGGTCTTCTGGGGAGGGGAGGGCACAAGCGGGCCGGGCTGGTTGAAGGGACACCCCATAATCAGGCTCTTGTCAGCGCTGTTTCCAGGAGATTAATTCAGCTGGTTTCAATTCCAGCCGCTGCTCCCGTAGCCTCAACCCAGGGTGCACATATTGTCCTGTTTAAAACACATGCACGTGGCACTGACTCAATTTAACACAGGCATAGCTTAGGGGGAAGGCTGGGTCACAAGAGTAGCCTTCCTTTCTTGCGAACACAAATAACATGCATCAACAAGAAAGCAGAAATCCCTGCTCTGGCTGAGGCAGAGGAATCCAATCAGAAGGAAGTTGCAACCTCCACAAGAGGAAATTGTTTGATCAGACTGGTCCACAAAATTACATACAGGAGATGTAAATCTTCTCTTGGAGTTAACAAAATGATTACATGACACCAAGACACTCTCCTCAGTTGTGGTGCTCATTTCTGCTCAGCACCTGCTCTGCGCCATCGATACCAACAGAGCTGCTAGACAGTGCCTGGTTGTTGTGGCCAAAAGCTGCGGAGACTCTACTGGCGCTAGCTAATGAACTGTTGAGATGGCAGCGCTAAGGAGCAGGTGATACAGGGGGACAGTGACAAAGATGTAGGGGCCCACCGTTACTTACCTGTAATAGCCTAGGATGACGATGTGCACCCCAGCACTGGGCTGACAGATGTCGGGGTTCTTCTGATCATCCATTTTCCGCAGCACGTCTGTAAAAGGTCCCGTGGCATTGATAACACATTTGGCTCTGACATCAAATTCCTGCCCTATGAAAGAAAACAGCATCAATCACCAGGGGCTATTCATCTGTGGCTGGTGACAAGCTGGATTATTAATTTATCAGCGAACGCCCCCCTCTCTCCGTAATAGAGTGGCTCGAGTGTGTCCATGGGAGACTTCCCAGGATTGTAATTAATAGGAAACAGACATACCTAATTTCCCTCTTGCCTCTTTGTGTCACAGAGTAGCTCAGTGTCAGTGACTGAGGGAGCCTTTTGAAATTGGGGAAGGGAAATGTTTGTTAATGTGATGCTTGATGTTGACGAGCTACAGTATATAATGGAACGCATATCAAAAGATACCATGAGGATAGCAAATGATCTGTTTTGACAACAAGATGAATGACGGACTACCCTTTCTAATTTGACATGTGATGCTGCCACTGCTAAGAGAGAGGAAGAGCTGAATGGAATGACGAGGTTCATAAGCCTGAAATTCATATTTTTGCAAGGGGGAAGACAAAAGGAAAAAAAAAAAAAAAAGATGACAAAACTGTTTCTATTATCCTTTCAGTCTAAGCCTTCCCTATGTGAGGCCCCCTTATCACATTATTAAAGTGAGACATCTCCTCCAAGAGCACACTTCCATCTTTTAAAACATCAGGGGGTGGTCATGTGTTGAGATCCTCAAATCTTGGTTATTCATGAAATGTTTCAGAATACCATCTTTTACCCTTAACTGCTTTATTCTTCCAAAGCCAGCCCTATGCATGACATTTAAAAGGTAAGTAAGGCCATTTGGAGTACGCTAATTCTATCTTATGTTCCTTCCTACAAGAACTGAAGCAGCCCTCTGTGCCATAAACGCTTTTAAAATATTAAAGACCCTGCATTAGATGTGCAATGACTATGTACAAACTAGCACTGAGAAAGAAGTGATGGGAGGGCCCCTGTTGTGAGGACTAGAGAGAGTGGGAATAGAGTGAGGCAGGAAGGAAGGATCCGGCTTTTGTTGGATTTACCTGTGATCCCATCCCTGCAGTGCGCTTCACAGACCCTCTCCTTCCCCATCTGAGGGTCTGCCCTCTTCAGTAGGTGCACAACTTCAGTGTAATTGGCTATGGCAGCCCCATACCTGGCAGCACTGAGGGCAATGGCGAGGTTCATTCGAGCATCGTCGTGTTGTCCTGCAGCGGGGGGACAAGACCAGAGCAGGGGGATGTGAGTCACCCCGAGCCTGTGACTGGTGGTATGGAAGTGTGTCGGAACCGATATGTCACATCTGTCCCTGTCACTTTGCATCAGCGCAATGGCTGCTCTGGCCACACAAGGAGCACACTTAAAGCCACAGTGGCCCTTTGGCCTGAGTGTGGGCCCCCCGACAGCCCCTCCCCTCTCCTGAACCGGGAAGGGGAACTGCTCCTTGGGAAAAGGTAGGGAATGCAGGGAGAAGGAATAGACACATCGAAGCCTTAAATATACCAAGAGTGGAGAGGTAGGAGTTGATGACAAAAACTGATGTTTGACAGTGTGTTTTTTACCCTACCATAAAATATATTATTCCTGTCTTAAGAGGATGCTCAATTACTATTATTTTAATCACAATTTTCTTTCTATGGGTTTCCACCAAGATACTATTTTTTACACACTCTACAAAGTTAAATAGGGTTAAAAACAATACAGAAATTCTACATTTTAACATTTTAAAAAGAAAACCACATCAAATGATTACTGCAAACAATCACTTCCGTTTCCTGATAGTCACATTTTTCAATGTGTCAATATGACAATAAACAGCTCTTGACAGTGGCTGATCTTCTTTTCCAGCTGAGGATCCTTTGGCAGAATCCTTTTAATGAACAGAGAAATCTAATATCAAGATTTATGGATTAATCCATCTTCAGCTCTAAAATACCAGAGATCTATATTCAGAGTCACAAGGTCACAAGTTTTGTAATTTAAATGAAAGGGTCTAAAAGGTGACAAATGAACAAAGCCCAGTTTCATTAGGAAGTGATTCTTATGTACATCTTTAAAGATTTATTGCTGGACAATCCCTTGGTTCAAAAGTAAAGAGAGAACAGAGATGATTAATCACTTTTAATGTTGGTGTCTCGGGTGACTTTCTTTCTATTTGTTATTGCCAGGGAAGTTCAAGTCCTCATTGTTGGCCAGGGAAAATGTTGCTACTTTGCAGGAATGAGCAGGGTCCTTTGTGCCCTGATTTATTTTACGTTTGAGCGACTTGAGGCTAGCTAGCTGGTGGGCTCTGCTTAATGCTACAGCATGCTGGAAGCCATTCTCCCACTACGGGAATTAAATAAATAAATTGAGAGCAAAAAGTACAAAAACAAGAAAACAACAGATTTAAAGGCCACATTTAAAATGAATTACATACAAGAGTATGCACCCTGCCATGATGTATTAGGAAGACCATGGAATCCACTTCTTCATCTCTGTAGGGTGAATGTGACCACTATAGTAGGTGGTTAGCAAACGTATGCCACCGGTGGTGTGTGTGCACAGATTTTAGAGGTGCTCGGCGGCACCAAAAGGCAGTGTCTGATCCTTTGTGATTGCTGAGCCTCCCAATGACCTTTGACCCAGTGATTCACAGCTCTCTGTTGCGAGCCTGTCACAGATTGGCACTGGGCAAAGAACAGGAGCATTAATACTACATTAAATGTCAGGAATTCAGGGATTAGTCAGATCACGGTGCCTGGATTTATGAATGAACAGCATACGACGGCTATAATAACCTGACACGTTGATGAAGATAACAATAATGATGATGATAATTATCGTCAGCAATTAAAAGCCAAAATGGCCAAATGACAGAGCAGCGCTAAATGAGCATCAAAGCTCCCAGGAAGAACAGGGGCCCCCCTTCTTCTCCTCCTCCT
>NC_048417.1:16262874-16293329 GCF_013103735.1 Etheostoma cragini
CCCCCCCCCCCCCCCCCCCCCCTCCTCCTCCCCTCCCACCCCTACCTCCCCTCAGCTCACACCACCACTCTTTCTACCCTCCTGGAGGTACAAAACTCAGTGGAGTGAGAGGAACTCTGCGGCTGGACAAAAAGCTGCAAAATGACAGAGACAATAATGACAGTGAATGTCATGTCTCCCAGTCATAGAGCCAGAGATGCTTGGCTGGGCTGACTTGTCCAATTAAATTGTTACAGGTACAGTGGGAGATGAAGTTATTATCCCAGATGCTTTTGTCAATTACTCCTCTAGCACAATGAACAAGAGCACACTTGAAAGGTATATAAACATACAACAAGAGGCTGTATTTCTTAAAAAGTATAATAGTTTAAATACAGCCCATAAATGTGGCTTTAAAACATATATAATACTACAGAATATTTAGACGTTTTTTGCTGTGTGTAAATACTTTGAGTTGGATCAGGTCCTTTGTCTGTGTGATTTATGTGTATGGAGTCAGACAGTCTGTTTCCTTCCTGCATTTTATGTTTGCGAAGACTACGTTTTCTAAGGCTAACGGATGTCTACACGTTGAAACTATCTGACGATTATGGCTTGAAAAATCCTGAGGAGATGAACCCAAGCAGTCAAAGACTGATCCCCAGTAAAGAAGGTCAGGACAGAAAATGTCACTGCTATAATGTACCCAGTTGCATATGGGAAAAGGGGTGGAAAAGACAGCTTGAGGAAAAATTAAATACACATAAGCGGTCTTATGATTTTAATTTTTCCTTTGTCCATACGCTACTATTATGATTTTAAAATTGCATTCATATTGAAAAAAAAAGACTCAGTTATTTTCATATTTCCTTTTCGAGATTTTACTGCTTTTTTTTAGAAGTACAAAAGAAAACTGCTACTATAAAACAAATTTAAATATCTCATGTAAAATACCCCCCTCTCCTATTTACTTCTGCTAAATGAATAAGGTTGACAGATCACTGCTCAGATAGTGGCCATATTTCCTCAGTAGTATGTTGCCTTTTTGCAGTACATGGGAATCCACATATCCTCAAATGCTAAATGAAGTCTGACAGATAGCCTAGAGAAACAAAGTTGGGAGTTTGCAGCTACAAGGGAGACCTTGAGTGAACAGGACATGCTATGTACACCCTGGCTAACAATCAACATATGCTTTGTTTTTCTGATGCCAACACAAGGCATATATAGCCTGGAGAAAGATGGATCCTGAGACCGGTTGGAACGCAATGCCTACTGGCTATTTTCTATTTTAAAAAATGCTGTTCCTAATTTATTTACGCTTACATAGACAGCAATTACATGGCTGTGTGAAACACAAGATAGTTTACTTAGAAGGAATTATCTAGAATTTCAAATTATTGTCAAATTATAATTAAAAATCTGTTTATTTACATTTTTTCTTCCTGATACATAACAGACTTTGATCTAGACATGTTGTCTGTACTACTCTCCTTTTAATAATACCTAATGTAAGGGTTTATGTTTGGGTTATAATTGTATATGACAACAAAATAGGCCTTCAAATGGGCATTCAGCTGCATACATGAGTTACATTTGGTGAGACATTCGGAGAAATCTTTTATCACTGCATACCAAATATTTGTTAAGTCAAATCACTGAACTTGTATTACTCACACTTGTTCATGTAAGAGAAGAAAAAAACACATGAAATCACACAAAACATATTACAGGACAGATTTAGATTAATACAATTTGCAGTCAGATTGCTGCTACCGGCGTTTTCATAAGTGCAATCATTTTTAACATAGCAGTGATTCATCCACTTTCTGATGTGCATGGCACACTACAGCTACTTCCAGGAATGATGCCATGATTTGAGGCTCTGAGCATCATAAAAATAAACAATGGCTCCCACCAACTTGTCTTTCATGTGAATTGAAAAGTGTGAGAATCCGCACCTTGCAATACCAGGAAAAAGACAACTTTGCAGTGTTGGTAATATGTGCTGTGGATCCCGTTACCACAGAGTCATACTCTTTTATTCCCTATGATACTATCTGCAGCTTCCTTCTCTATGATGGTGTTTGCAGGACCACGAAAGAAGGACTTCATTTTATGATAGGCTTGAACTCTGGTTTGACTGATGATAGTTGGGTCAGATATGGCTTTGTGAGAATGAAGGAGTGTTCTGGAATGGTGACAGGCAGCATGATAAGTTAAGACGCTGCCACGGCCCTGCAACGAGAGAGAAATCAGAAAACCTTATATCCCCATCTCAGTAATGAGCCACACCTGTACACTGCTTTAAATACCAGAGAGAAGCTTTAAATGTCAGGTGCAATTAAAGCTTATGATTCAAGGCTGCACAAATCAAATCAAGGCCCCTGAGTTCACCCAAGTTGCAGAGAGCAAAGGCGAGATGGTGCAGAGATGCCATGGACCACTCTTCCTTTACCTTGCACTTCAATAGGGCTCTCAGCCCAAAGGTGATTGTAAAGTTTACTACCATTCAGGTGAACTTCTCAATCTTCACAACTCCATGCCTTTATCACAGGAAATGTTTGCTGCTCTTTATAGTATATGAGGTGAAAAATGATCAAAGAATTGTTGAGATAAGATTTCACTTGTATACCTGAAGCATTATGGATAGGGTTGCTGAGAGACAGGTTGATAGTCAACTAACTGGACTCGATATGGACTGAACATTGAAAGAAGAGTCAAAATGGACCATTTGTCAGGCATAAAACATATTCTAATTAGGGCTGAAGTAATCACTATGCTATTAATTGAATAATTGTTTTCTTGATCAATCTATTCATTGTTTCATGACTGTGAAAAATGTTCATGACAGTTTCCCAGAGTCCAAGGTGACTCAAGGTGGCGTTTTTTGTCTAACCAATAGTCCAAAACCTAAACAATTTTACTTAATAAATAATCATAGAAGGTAAAGTAAACCATCACTTATGAACATCTGAGAAGCTTTTTGTACATTTTGCTTTAGAAAATAAACAAATTGACTAATTATTTCAGCTCTAGTTTTAATTCCAACTTTAATTCAGCCTTTAGATTCCAAAAGCAATAAAATAAAAATAATCCATTTGAATGACAGCAATGACCTGTTCTGGTTTACCTTGTCGTGCTGGTATCAGCATGTTATATTCCTCTAAGAAAGAACCAGAATTGAATTTCTTTTGTTAGTTATCAGTTGATTTAGAGATCTGAAATCTACTGATATCAGGGTAAATATTATTGTGACTAAGTCTCTGGTCCCAAAAAACTGTTGCTTTAATTTGCCCTCTGTTTCATCCGACACAGCTTACATTTTACTGTCAAGCTGCTGACTAGGCAGTTGCGGTTCCCTGCAATCATACTAATTGGTCTCCTCTGCTGCTCACCTCCAGGACCCTCGTATGTTCATACAGATAGCAAAATAAGGCTCCTAAAGAAAACACAACCTGAGAATAATGAGATTTCTCATATATATATATATATATATTTAAAAAACAGAAAATGGTGACATTTCAGTTTGAACCTGGGTGACTTGTCTTTAACAATTCACAGACAAAGGAGGACACGTAGGCTTAACTCAACCTATTACTGAGAGATAATTTCATGAATTAAGTCACAATGTGATAACAACAGAGACCTGCTAAGTTGTAAGAATTCTTTAAAACAACTTCAGAAAATTCCAGGCAGGCAGTCATTCAAGGAAAACATGTCACTGCTTCCGTGAATGAAAAATGAACATGGGAGGTTAAATAAAGCAATATGACCAGAGGGACCAGGAATTCTACAGATAAGTGTCAGCTGCGGAGAAAAAATGAAGCATTTACCTGTTTGTAATCCAATTTCATGATGGCTTTCTGTAGATATCGGACTCCTCCGTGAATAAGCTCGGTGCTCTGGCTGCTGGTGCCTGATGAGAAATTGTCTCTCTGCACAAGGGCAGTTTTGAGATCTGACAATGGGAGCCAAGGAAACACATCAACATGTGGATACTTATTGTCCCAAATCTTTAGAATGGATCAAGATGCGATTCACATATGCACAACTTTCCACTGTAATATTCATGATGAGAACAATATTGTGAGGCCATACATATTCCATTGGTTAAAAATAACAATCATTTCCACTGGTATGACAGCATGGATCTCAAAAGGGGGCTGCATGTTTTGAAATAGAAACCATACATAGAAAAGAAATCTAGAAAGTATTGGTTTTCCATAAAATCATTTTTCTAAATGTATTTCCAGGAATTCGTATGACTTCAAAACATTTTTAACAATGAAATCACTAGTTACTTTGCCTATTAGAAGCTTCTTTGTTGTTCCGGATGGTCTGTAAATCCCAGTTTTGAAAGGAAGAATAACTGAGGATTAGAAGCATGGGGTTTGAAAACCCCCTCTACATCCACCATTAGAAAACCAGAGTAAATGAAGGGGCGAAACACATTTAAGAAGCCCCCTACTAGCGGCATAGATAATTAATTTGGTATGTAATGATAACTGCAAGAGGATGCTCCCCTCATTGGAAAAAAACAAAGGACTTTTGGTTGTTTTTTTTGGTGATTGGACTTATGCCCATAGATGTGTTAAGGAGAGGCATCTTTCCAGTATAACGATGCTGCTGCTTTAGACTTCATACAGACTTGTGAAGCGCCCCATAGAGACGGTATGGAACAACTCCATCACAATGGCAAGGAGGTTATGCAACATCAGGATGGAGAATGCCCATTTGTGGTTGCGTGCCGGGGCTGAACAAGAGTCTGTCTTGAAAAATCCTCTCAAAAAACAATGGCACTGGTACTGTAAGAAAAACTGGGATTTATCAGTTTGTTTGCTCATTAAAGCTCAATACTTCAACCAGATTAGACTTTTTAGTCAAAACCAACAATGTGTTAGTTTGTCTGAGCTATCTAGGCGCCCATGCTAGGATATTGCCTTAAAGTGCCCAAATTATGAAAAGAAAACACTATTTCTGTGATTTAGTGTGTTATTTTATGTCTCTGGTGCTTCCACACGCATACAAACTTAGGGGAAAAAATATCCATACTGTTTTGAGTGAGATACAGGTTTCTGAATGGGTCCTGTCTTCAGGCTCTGGGTGAGCTGGTCAGAATCTGCACGGCTTTCTACGTCCCTAGCCGAGATGAGGTGGCTAACCATAGAACATTCTAGCGCTAGCATGCTAACTCATTGTAAATATGTTGCAGCGGTTCAAGTGGAACCCCAATGATTTTAGATGCAGTTTTGACCACCTTTGTCAGAATTACATGTGAAGTAGCCCTACCAAACCACACTACAATGTTGCCTGTCAATACATTCTAAATTCTACAACGGTAAAGGTTCTGTAGAATATTAAGGGACATACCATAATTCTTAAGACACCTCAGAAAAGAAAGCCTCTGATTGCCTTCTTAATGGCATATCTGATATGAAACGACCATGTGAGGGAGTCTGAAATATGTATGCCTAAGAATTTGAGCGTGTTGACAATTTCAACTGGAGAATTTTTAATATACACAGGTGTATGTCTGAGTTTGTTCTTCCTGAAATCTATGATGACCTCCTAAGTTTTCCCCACATTAAGGGACAGATTACTTCTGTGGCACCACATGATCACGTTACTCACCTCGTTCCTGTAGGCAGTTTCATTACTGCTGTCAATAAGTCCTATCACAGTAGTATCGTCTGCAAATTTCATGATACTGTTAGTGGGATATTTGCCATACAGTCGTAAGTGTACAGACTATATAATAGTAGACTGAGACGGTGTTTAGAACTATAGAGGCTGAGTATGTAGTGCCAGCTCTAACTGTCTGGGGACGGCCTGTTGGAAAATTCTGTATCCACCTGCAGATGAAATTGCAGAGGCCCAGGTCTAACAGCTTAGGTCTTAAAATAGAAGGTCTGATTGTATTAAAGGCACTGCTATTATCAACAAAGCCGTCCGGATGTTGACACACAGAATTTAAAGCTAAGGATACAGCATCATCCACAGCTCTATTTGAGCTGTATGCAAATTTTAATGGATCAATGGAGACAGGAATGCTGTTCTTGATATATGCTTTCAAAAGCTGTTCAAAACACTTCATAATCACAGAAGTCAATGCAACAGGTCTAAAATCATTCATACAGGTGGCAGTCGTTTTCTTAGGCACAGGAACTATAATTGATTTTTTTTAAACAATTCGGAACCACACAAAGAAAGAGTGACAAGTTAAAAATGTCAGTAAAAACAGAGGGAAGTTGGCTATAACGTGTCTTTAAGACTCGTGGAGTAATGCCATCAGGCCCAGCAGCCTTCCCTCAATTCACAGATTTAAAAACTTTACGTGTGTCAATAATTGAGACCTGGTGTGCTGGTCTGCTGAATAGATTCCCAAATGGAGATAATGTGTCTGTGGTCCCAATCGGAGGTACTTTGACATGCACATTCCCAGTTGGAGATAGTCCCCGCGCCAGTGTCTCATCAGCGCCTTCAAAACGAGCATAGAAAATGTTCAAATCATCTGGGAAGGAAGCAGAGGTTGTTATGATGCCACTTATGACACCATGTAGGCCTCGCCAAGCGCACCTAGAGTCCCCTTCAGAACAATATCGCTCTATCTTGTCCCGGTGTTGTTTTTTAGCGGACTTGATTGCATTCCTAAGCTTGTATCTCGCGTAGTTGCAACAAGCATCGTCCCCAGATTTGAAAGCCAATGTCCTCTCATGCAATTTCACCTGTACATCTCTGATGACAAATCACTGTAATGCCAGGAAAAGCTTGAAGACAGTTTTGACTTACATCAGCTGTTTAGGTTTAATTACTAACGTTAACTAGCATGTTAGTTAGCAATAATTAGCATGTGTCTATGTTATCTCCTAACATATTCCTAAGCTCTCCATCTCTGCTGAATGGGAATGATTGAGATTTCTCTTGGCACATCTACCAGAGGACTTACAACTTTCAGACACGTTGCCAACGTCACAACTACGTCTTCAAGCTCAGTTGGAGGCTGCACAGTAACACTCAGCCATCACCGGAAAAGTGCTTCTATTTTCCTTCACTGTTCTCCGTTCAGAACAACGGGATCTGTTGGTCAACTTCATAACTGTTTATGGCTACTGCGCATGTGCGACTCCCAAAAAAAGATAGTAAAAAAGTGAGATTTCTCACTCTGTAGCTAAAACAAGTGTGATGTCTCACTCTGTAGCTAACCACCTAAACACACAGAGTGATTGTTGTGTTGCTGATTTGTAGACAAAAAGGAAAATACAGAATATCACCGGGGTTGGAGAAACAAGTTTGCTTCTTTATAGATTAACAATCTCCATACAAGCCGGGGAAATCAATTTACCATCATTGTTAATCAAAAAAGCCTTAACAGTTATGGTCCCAGAAACAACTGGTGGACTCAGACTAAATAACCTGCTCCTTGGATGACGAGTACACAACTCCAGCTCTTTATTTACAAACCAAAGGAAAAAAGCAACTTGCTACCATTAGTGCGTCTAACCTGAGTCAGTGATTCCACCTCCACCACTAAAACCATCAAACTCCTGTGAGACCTTCGTCTCAAGAAGAACTCTCTGCTCATCAATGTAGATGCTTTTTTTTCTTTTACCTGTTTGGCCGCCTTTACATGTGATACAGGCATACAACATCTATGCAAAAAAAAAAAAAAACAGTCATTAATTTCATTGTCATGTGACTCCAGGGGACAGTACACATTAATAAATGTGTTTCATTATTATGCATATGTCTTTATATTCCTTATGATGGATTTAGGAAAAAAGAAGCCATGCATTTTCTGTGACAAAGCTGTCAGACACCATCAAGCAATAAAAGACAATACATCACATGCTTATTTATATTCCACTCCCAATAACATTTCAAAATATTGTCTTTCTAGATTAATCACAAAATCTGCATGTGGCACGCAGATGGATGGCACTGAGACATGTTAATAAGCAAACTGGACTGATTGCATGACGTGTACTTAGTAAATAAGATGATGGCACAGGATTATCTAAAATAAGCAAAAAGAGAAAGACAAATGATTCTCATGTAGTTCCTCATATACACATTACAGAGGCACCACACAATCTATCATCTGTTAAAAAGAAAAGTGAACAGGATGCAAAGAAACTAAAACGAGTTTCTGTGAATCTCCTTATTACTTATCTCATTTATGATCTGTGATACATAAAATTTGATTATGTGACAAGCACCATCTAATATGAGCGCAATTTTCTTTTCTAATTATAGTTTTAAGACTTTGTTAACAACAGAGCACACTCAGCATTGCTATGCAACAATTGTGGGAGTCTGAGCTGTTTTCTATTGTATTCTACCAGCCGAGTAAGGCTATAAAATGCAAACTAGCCTCCTCTAGCACTGAAGCAGTTCCCATTACTGCCTTGTGGAATGCCATGCATCCTCCTGCAAGGCACAGATACAGCTCAGTTGGTGATCAATAGGAAAAAAAGATGCCAGAGAACAGCAGGGATTGCAGTGTAGGTAATCCATTGCTGAAACAAACTGCATGTAGTATAGCAGGCATAGTTAGGCTGCATTCAGAATTTATACAACTTATCTTTTCTTAGTTTGCAGGCCTGTATGAAGGTTGCATGCAGTACTGTACTTAAGTAGAAATTGATGGCATATGATATTACTTTCTACTTATACTCTGCTACAACTCAGAGGGAAAGGATATATTTTATTACTTCATATTTATTTTGGTGCAATAGTCACTAGATATTTTTTAGGTTAAGATTTAACAAAACAAGCTGAAACGTATCATCATACAAAGGTTCTTATCAAACCGTTTTGTTCCTTATGAAAAAAATGTTCAGCAACCCGTGGTATTAGTATGCTTACAAAAGCCCCTGCAGTGCAGAACCGGTTTAGGCAAAAAACTACTTGGTTACGTTTAGGAAAAAAATTGTGGTTTGGGTTAAACAAGTAAGTTTTTATGTAACTTAGATAAGTGCCGTTAGTTGTATACGTAAGTTAAGTAACAAACGTAATTTTGATTTGTGACTTTATACAGGACAAAGCAGTCGTCTTCTGGGTGAAAGTCCTCGTTAGTTTGACCCCGGCCTCCTCCCTATGCAAACTCTGCTCTCCATACTACGTCACCAGATTTCCTCTATAGAAGCAGCCCAGCACGTCCTGGCTCACGATTACGTCGGTCAAATACAAATTATAGTAACATGAAGTGTGAACAGTGTATGGAAACAGCCTGCAACAACATATGAGGAGATAATGAAATGTAATGCATTGTTAAAGATTAAACCAGTGGTTCCGAACCTTTTTGACTTGTGACCGCTTAAAAAAAAAAAAACTTGTTGTTCTACTAAAGAGATATTCTCCCTATCAACTTCTCAATGGTTTCATTTAAATAACAGTTTGAGGCATATTAAAGGTCAAACCAATGTCCAGTGTTTCTCCAAAAAAGCAAAGATGAGAGAAAATTCCAAAAAAACAAAGAGAAGATTTATTTATCATTTCTTCATTCCCTTTCCATTAATCCCCTCACAACCCCTCAGATGTGTCTTGTGACCCCTAGGTTGGGAACCACTGGTCTAAACTACTTAAGACATATAAGTAGTTAAAACTAGCTATTGCAAGCTACAAAAGTATAATGCATCATACATACTGATCTAATCATGTCAATTTAACAGCAGAATGAGTACTTTTCCATGACACTTTTGATTATATTTTTGTACTTTTTCCTAAGTAGGATTTTGAATGCAGGATTTTGAATTGCAATGGAATGTTTTTACATTTTTGCATTGGTGCTTTAACTTGAGTAAAGGATATGAATAATTCATCCACCACTGAAATAGGACTAGTGCTATGCACTAGAATGTCTCTTTGGTGGAACAACACAAATGTTTTTGTAAGCGGTCACAAGTCAAAAAGGTTGGGAACCACTGGTTCAATCTTTAACAATGCATTACATTTTATTATCTCATCATATGTTTCCATACACTGTTCATACTCCATGTCTCTATAATTTGTATTTAACCCACGTAATTGTGAGCCAGGACGTGCAAAGGCTGCTTCTATGAAGTTTCCTTTATTGTGAACAATGTTACCACCTTAATATTGATCCTTCTACCGGTCTAGAACCAGGTCTGCCTTCTAACACCAGTTTGAATAGTGCACTGCACTAAACTGAAGGCACAAGGAGAAAAATCCTCCCATCCAGCTACTTAGAAGAGAAAGCCTTGCAGCTTAGGCAAAGCTTTATCCAATTCCCTCATCATCCATTCTAGCCCACTTTATTGGGGCCGAAATGCAGTTGCCACAAATTCCAGTACAAAAAGAAATCTGCCACAGCGAGCCCACTATCAGCGTGTAACCTGGATGAGCAGGCGCTTGTCTGTGCAAGCGGCTAAATCTACTCACACCTCAAACAACTTGGATAAAAAAGCCGAATCTCATTCCTCATGTTACCAGAATAATTTAATAATTTTGGTGTGTTATTTTTGAGGAAAGAAGTCATCAATGCATTTTACCAGTGATCTTTCTAATGCCCAGTGGCAATGATATGGTATACAGGAGTCCTGAAGGCCTGCATTCATAACTATTACAAAGAGATTCACATTGCACTATT
The DNA here is from genome assembly GCF_013103735.1 of Etheostoma cragini. Lineage (NCBI taxonomy): Eukaryota > Metazoa > Chordata > Actinopteri > Perciformes > Percidae > Etheostoma > Etheostoma cragini. The sequence continues at coordinate 16,273,466 of NC_048417.1, forward strand.
CTCAGATCCCTTTCAACCTTTTCAGATACAATATATATATATATAATACATTTATATAATTCAGATTTATTATTAATCAAAGAGATTGACAAAGAAACTAATGGTTTGTCTGATTTTCACTGGGGCACAATCCAGCCAGCAATTGATTGTGGCACCAGGAACACCTGCAGATTCAGAATACATTTTCACTTTCAGGAGGAGAGAAAAAAACAGCACCACAAGGAAATATTGCCCCTCCACATGAATATGCAGGGACTTGATACCAGCAGTGTCATTACTAATGTTGCTGCCAATTACAGAGCATGTCATGACACTGTGATTCATGAATATTCATCGTTGACTGATATAGACAGCAGCAGTATGCAGAGGCCTCTATTCCCATTTTACTGTCTCATTGTGAATGGTGAACAGGTACCTCCATCATGCCATGGAGGCGCCTTCCAGCTGCAAGACAAGCTGTTCCATAAGGCATTGCTAGTTAACAGTGTGTTATATAAAGGTGTATAAAAGTGATGAAGTGCTCCCAGGCTCTAAAGAGCAGGCATTAAAGCATATTAAGTAGACATTTAAGCTTGTAAAGTGGGAATCTAGAAATGGAAAGAAGACACTGAGCAAAGGGATGCCTTTAGGGTTGGGCTGCTCAATTCTCAGAAAGTTTGATACCTGCTGGCGCAAATGAAATGAGGTTTGTGTGAGAGAACCGCAGATTTTGCGAACTACCTGGGCTTCAATTTAAGTGTGTGTGACTAATTTCCGCCGGTTGCAGAACATCTGCGGATCCGTTCCTGATCGGCGGTGGAGTCTTTAGGTTTCCATTGAAGTCAATATGTGTATTTCCACTGACTGCGGAGCGGCTGCATCCCGAGTCCTTCCCAGCTCCGGCAGTCCGCAGCCCTCCGGAGCAGATATGAGAAGCTTCTATTTTAGCCGGACACAAGAGAGCTCCGCAGCAAATCAGCACACGTCAGATAGTGTGGGACAGGAAGTCGAGCACAGAAACTGAATAAAACACTTGGTTAGTTTTCAAAATAAAATAGACCACGCTCACGGCCGATCATATTTCCCTGCACTACACCTTGAAAACACAGCCCAGAGTTGCTTCCCCTCTACTCCTCTAGATAAAACAAAATGTTGTTGGTTTTGTGGATCTATTCTACACAAATTCACGAGATCTCGTGGATCCTCGTGACTTCAACTGTCAGTCATCGACCGCAGCCGTTCCGCAACAAATTTTGACGAAGCAATACTGCATATGAAAAAATAGATTAAACCAGCAGTATAGAAGCCGTTTGTCTTATTGCACCACCTGGACTAGCAACAACATTAAAGTGCTGCTTATACATTAACAGTGGTGGTGGGGCGGCCTCTAGTTCACCCAGTAAGAGCGTGCGCCCCTTGTAGGCTGGGGTCTTTGCAGCAACCCGGGTTTGAATCCAACCTTTGGCCCTTTGCTGCATCTCATGCCCCATATCTCTCACATCTTTCCTGTCTATCCTCTGTCACTCATAAATAAAAGGGGAAAAAACAAAAAGATAATCTTGAAGAAAAAAAACAGTGGTGGAAAATGAGTTAAATCAACTTAGCAATGTATTAATCCCCACTACTTCTCAGGTAAAAGTACATTATATTAGCAAACAAAATGTGTTTAAAAAAAGTATGTATTATGCAGCAGGATGGTGCCTGTTAGAATTATATTATTCTATACTATGGATAATCATAACTGATGCACAGAAATAATTTGTATGTAAAATCTAAATCTGAAAAGTATCTAGTACCTATTGAATGTAGTGAAGTAAAAAGGGAAATATTTGCATCTAAACTGTAGTGGAGTGAACTTTTAAAGAGCAACAAATTGAAATACTCAAGTAGAGTACACATTTACGTGACTACAGTCCCTGAGTAAATATACATTCCATTCCACCTCTTAAACGTAAATACCTAAATCACTGAGTACTGATAGAGATCATTCTGCATGCTAACACCCCATCACCCCACCGCAAGTGATGCTGATGGTAGCCCAGAATATAAGGACCACTTGCAAAGTGACACACTGTAGGCGCTAACGTAGGCTGGACCTGTGCTGTGTTGCAGCGATTAAAAACTGCCTTGACTCAGAAGTTACTTTTTCGTATAGTTGCTGCCAAACAACCATCTGGAGACAAATAAGAAAGTAATTGGTTTATGAGGACCACTCTGTTCAGCAAATCAAGTGGTGATTGCTGCTAACTTCCCTGTTCTCGCAAGGGGGCAACCTATTGGGCAGTGTCACAGCCGCTGGTCTCACTGTAACAGGGATCCATAAGCATTCTAAGAAGACAAATTATTGGGACTTTAGCTTATTCACCGTATCCCCCAGAGTTAGACAAGTCGATACATACCCTTCTCATCTCCGTGCGTGCTGTAACTCTGTCTGATGCCCCCAGCATTAGCTTAGCTTAGCAAAGATCCTGCAGGTCACTGGTTCCAACTAGCTACTGCTCCCAATAAGTGACAACATAACTCCAACATGTTCCTATTTACACGTTGGGATTTCTGAAGATATAGTTCCCAGTTTGTATACAGTTAGAAGATGGCTGTGTCTTGTGTGACCTTGTTGTTAGTACACCCTATGACTTTACAAATCTCAACATGCACGGAGATGAGAAGGGTGTGTATGGATTTATCTAACTCTGGGGGATACGTTGAATAGCTGAAGTCCCAATAAGTCGGCGTGTTCCTTTAAGATGATGACAGCTTCTTATCCATCTAATAAAGTGCATTTCCTGCAGACTTTCGGATTGTAGGCTACCTGCAGAGAAATTAATAACAGAGTCTCTCTCTCTCTCTCTCTCTCTCTCATGCCCACACACTAAAATTATTAATGTCAGTATACATTTCTTCAAACAAAGTTAAAAATATAATCTCAGGAAATAACTTCTGTGTGATTAAAACTAACTCCTTTTTTTCAAATGGCTGTCAATTAATTGTGCATGTGAAATAGAAGCTACTTATTCATCAGTAAAATGACCAATTAAACTGCTAATTGTGTTTTCATTCCAAATTCTATATGATAAATGGATAACAGAAAAACAGTGTGACCATGCAGCATCCCGTCAGGTTTTCAGACTAAATTTGATCTTCATTTTTTGTGTGCGCATAGGCCACTTTACATAAATGCATGTGTGGTAAGTAGATTTCAGCACACAGTGAAGGATTTTGTGTTGACAAACTAGAACCCTCCTGTACAAAAAAACACAAGTGAAAGGTGGCCTAATTAGAAGCTACCATGAAGGCGAGGAGGAGGCAAAAACACCCGCACTTTTACTCTATTAGTTTTCTGAATATTCACAATGCAGTGTGGAGAATTTATAATATACAAACCTGCCATCTAGCCCACCTGAAAACGACTGGGCGTGACCACACAGTCCTAATGGGGTTAGGTTAATTAAAAGGTTAATTGTAAGAAACAGGAGCCACTTGATGTATGGCTGGTGAACAATAGTGTCCTCTAGAGGTGAATGTAACCATGATGTACAGTTTCCTTTGCCCCCCCTCCTTGCACATTCTGTCCTTGTGTGCACTGAGCACAGGGCACACAAAACAACGGCTCTGAGACTGATGGTTGTTCTGTGGCTCATATAGTAAAGCATCAATCCACTAGAAATAGACATGATGCTGCGTGCTAAGTGATGCTGGCTGCTGTTACTTGCACGTGGAAATACATTTCTACACTCCGTACTGCACCCTATATGTATGCGCCCTCGTCACCATGGCTTGCTGTGCAGGCCAATACGCATGTAAAAAAAGGTATTCCAACTTGACTGGCTACAAGGTGTTGGTGTAAGATTGCACTGGCATCAGTTATTCCATCACTGCAGAACAATAAAGCCGAAAGATTACTTTGTCAACTGCGTCAACTTGAGCGTTTTTCTGCGTCACTCTCCATTCTGCCGCTCCTATCACATTTCCCTCTCTGGGGACTAAATTGGGTCCCCCATGACAACTGGCTACAGGCCCACTAATTATCCCCCCCCCTCCCTTTTTCCTCCAGCAGCTCACTATACCAGCTATGAATAGGCAGCCCACCCCGCAAACCCCACCCTATCTGGTCTAAATTTGGAACACAATTGAAATGCAGAAATCCTGTCAGAGGATAACGAAGAATAATATTGACCCTCGCTTCATTAAGATCTATTCCATACAAGTGTAGTGAGTCTGGCATATCAGCCACATTGTGACATAACTGTGCCAATGTACACTCATCTCAATTTTACACTAAAATAACTATCAGGCAGTGAATCCACTCAGTACCAGGCAGTGAATCCACTCAGTACCAGTCAGTACCTGTAAGCTATGTGTTTTAATACTGATTATAAAAATGCATTTTCACATGTTGACTCGCTGGAACATGAAAGTTTCCCTTTATTGTATCTGCGTTATAACAAACTAAGTGTCTCCATTTCCAAACAATAATAGTCCTGTGTGATGCTGCGGTGGATAAAACAACAGTGATTACACCATGGCCTGCAGAAAAAACATCAGTACTAACAAAAGTTAATCAGAAACGACCAGCTCATTATGACCTGTGTCCTTTGCAGACCTGTGATAATAACAAGTAAATCACGGATTAATGTGAGCTCAAAACAAGCGTGACTTAAATCCACTGCAAACACAAAAGTGTCTGAACTGAGCACAGAAGGGTTTACCCTCCACTACATCTCTGCTAATGTCCATGAGGGAAGCAACATAGAACACATAACACATACTCGCCAGAAAAATTGGGGCTTGAGAATGTTCCCATGCGGATTGGTTCATGTCAGTGTCGACGCCGATGACGTCGCGCTGTGAAACACGTGGGCCACGGTACCCAGGGCTCACATAAACAAAGCCACATTGGCCATACTGGGTAGTCGAAGCTGGTATCGCTGTCAGTGCGCGGAGTCACACGGTCTGTCTGCCTAGCAGTGTTGGGTACCACCGCTCATGATTTGGAGCTTTTACTGAAATTGATGAATACCCCCTGCATGCTTATCGCATGGATTGAAAGCCACGATCCTGATGTGAAAGAGGTAAGATTCACTCATCTTTTTTCTTTGCAACATCATCTGCGCTTTAGTTGCACCGCCGTCTCTCTAACCCTACCCCTTTTTTTTTTCTTCTTTTAGTCTGTTTTCACTGTTAAACTGAAATGTTTCAAATCTTAGTGTGACTCAGACTGGGCTGTTGATATTTCACGAGATTTATTTTTAGCTTTCTGCTTTCTAGAAAAGTTGTCACTAATGTCAAGTGCGCAAAGTTGGTCTGTTCATCGCGAACAAACACACACTTTATAGTAAGAAAAGAAAAAAAAAAGACTACTCATGCTGTTTCATTTCTATATGCACGTTTTTCCTCGGGATCCATTCAACATTGATGACACTTTTCAAAACGCTGTGCGTAATTAGAAAGTGGTTGCAGTTTCTGCGTTTGTGTTAAATCTGTCTCTATCTGGGATCCCGTGGTCATATTAGATATTCTTTTATTTTAGAATGTAGTAAATATCAAAATGATGTGTTTTATCAGGGGAAGACGCAGAACAGAGCCGCTTTCTTGCATCCTGTCAGCCCTACAACTCCTGACAATATCCATTTCAAGTGTCACCGAAAAACGGTCAGAAGACTTGAGGTAGGATATGGAAACTTATTTACAAATAAAAAACACAGATACAGTGTTTGAGAATAACGTTATTTTATTATGAAATTACTCATTAACGTAAAGCACTGTTAATGTTTTCTTTTTTGAGACAAATTAGATGAAACATTATACTGTCAAACTTTCTTCACGGCTTGAACATTTATCTCAGAAATTCTCTGTGTTTCTCCCGGTTTGGTATCCAGCCATGCCCTGCGTTCAGGCTCAGTATGGATCATCACCTCAAGGAGCTAGTCCTGCTTCCCAGAGCTACAGCTACCACACCGCAGGAGAATACAGCTGCGACTTCTTAACACCCGAGTTTGTTAAGTTTAGCATGGACTTGACCAACACTGAAATCACAGCTACTACTTCTCTCCCAAGTTTCAGTACATTCATGGACAACTATAACACTAGTTACGACGTTAAACCGCCCTGTCTGTATCAGATGCCCCACTCTGGAGAACAGTCCTCTATCAAGGTAGAGGACGTCCAGATGCACAACTACCATCAGCAGAGCCACCTGCCACCTCAGTCGGAGGAAATGATGGCTCATTCTGGGCCTATGTACTTCAAACCGTCCTCACCCCATGCCCCGAGTACACCAAACTTCCAAGTTCAGCCTAATCACATGTGGGAGGACCCTGGCTCCCTCCACAGTTTCCACCAGAACTATGTTGCGGCCACGTCTCATATGATGGACCAGCGCAAGAATCCGGTGTCAAGGCTGTCGCTCTTCTCCTTCAAGCAGTCCCCGCCCGGTACTCCTGTTTCCAGCTGTCAGATGCGGTTTGACGGGCCGCTGCACGTCTCCATGAACCACGACAACCCGGGCGTGCACCGGGGCCTGGACGGCCAGAGCTTTGCGGTGCCCATACGGAAACAGGCGGGTCTGGCCTTTCCTCACTCCCTGCAGCTCGGCCACGGGCACCAGCTGGTGGACAGCCAAGTGCCATCGCCCCCGTCCCGAGGATCTCCGTCAAACGAGGGTCTGTGTGCAGTATGTGGGGACAACGCAGCCTGCCAGCATTATGGAGTGAGAACCTGCGAGGGCTGCAAAGGATTTTTCAAGGTGGGCTGACATGACAGCAACCATAAATCAGTGTTACTGTTATTACAGGAAATATATACTGTGTACTCCTAATTATTCACGGCGCCTGTGAGTTGTAATCTGCCCAATTTTTAAAATAGTAATAATAATAAAAAAAATAACAAGACAACCTAAACATAGGCTACAGCTAATACAATTACATTTTCAAAGCGGGCTACACTACATATTACACGCCTATTTTTACGTGCGTAAAATAACTTTATATGACAAGCCTATCCGTACCACACATAGTCGATCTCAAAGGAATGAGTAAAATATGAAAGACCACGAAAGTGTATTTGCTGACGGTCTATTCCCTCTTGTTGGTTTATACAGCGCAGTCCCGAACAGGAGATGAAACAGATATTATATCGTTTTCATCTTTTCATTTTTTTTTAATGTTATTCACTTGTGCAGCAATCCACAGTCCGTGTTATACATGTTATATAGCCTTGGAAATAGGCCTGCAGGGTGACATTGTTGTTTTTTTCTTCTTTCTTTCCAGCGCACCGTTCAGAAAAATGCAAAGTACGTGTGTTTAGCAAATAAAAACTGCCCTGTCGACAAACGCCGAAGAAATCGTTGCCAGTTCTGCCGTTTCCAAAAGTGCATTGTCGTCGGAATGGTGAGAGAAGGTATGTTTAGGCCTTGCATTTCATCATTTTGAACCAGTAGTTTTATTTCCCCACTGACATACTTGGGGGAACCTGTGCGTAATAGAGTCTTGGATTATTATGTAAACCATATTTAAGTATTTACGCACCAACATTACTGCGTGTTAATGACTTATATGTCATATATTTCTTCCCAATGCAGTTGTCCGAACGGATAATCTAAAAGGTCGGAGAGGACGCCTACCATCCAAACCCAAAAGTCCACAGGAGCCCTCCCCACCTTCACCGCCGGTTAGCCTCATAAGCGCACTTGTTCGGACCCATGTGGACTCCAACCCCTCCATGTCTGCTTTGGATTACTCCAGAGTAAGTAAAGTACCACTATCACAGGAATAAAACACAGCACTTAAAATGAAAAAAAGTTGACAACTCCGGGTGAAAACAAAAGGAACAAGACTGAGGGACTTTTTAAATGTAGTCCTGCTTTTAGGTACAATTTACTGCCCTTTAAAGTTTTCTGTAAAACCTCGCTGAATTCCTAACTTTGTCAGGCTTTTAATGTGGCGTGTTTTTTTTCCCTAAGTAAATTGCGTTGAAATAGAGAACTTAATAAAAGAAGACATGGATTTAATAGTGAAAAAGCACCCTCTCCCTCTTGGAAATGGGCATTTGCAATTTCACGGATTATATATTTTAAAGGACCTCATTAAGGCGCTCTTTAAATTAAATTCCAGTTCCAGGCCAACCCTGACTACCAAATGACTGGAGACAACACTCAGCACATCCAGCAGTTCTATGATCTCCTGACGGGCTCCATGGAGATCATCCGGGGCTGGGCGGAGAAGATCCCCGGCTTTTCTGACCTACCGAAGCAAGATCAAGATCTCCTCTTTGAATCCGCCTTCCTTGAACTTTTTGTCTTGCGGCTGGCGTACAGGTAAGCCTCCTAACTAATAAACAAAACAATCCAAGCTTTAGAGAATCATCAGCTGCTCCTTCAAGCTTGATTGATTTGGGTTTTATTAGCTGCCCAATAATAAGAAGGCTCTTAAATCTCCATTTATTGCCAAGCGAAATTAATGGCATTTCCCTATTAATTGCAGGTCCAACCCAGTGGAAGGCAAACTTATTTTTTGTAACGGAGTGGTGTTACACAGGCTACAGTGCGTCCGTGGATTTGGAGAGTGGGTGGACGCTATCGTGGACTTTTCTTCCAACTTGCAGAGCATGAACATTGACATCTCAGCGTTCTCCTGTATCGCAGCTCTGGCGATGGTAACAGGTGCGTAAAAAGCGACTATCCTTTGGAAACTCTGCCTGCGTTCTAATGTATGCATAAAAGAGAAAGTGAATGCATCGGAAATACTTTATCGGTGTCCTTTTTTTCTGCTGTATTTCAGAGCGACACGGACTTAAGGAACCCAAGAGAGTCGAGGATCTCCAAAACAAGATCGTGAACTGCCTCAAAGATCAAGTGACATTCAATGGCGGTGGATTGCATCGTCCCAACTACTTGTCAAAACTCTTAGGAAAGCTCCCTGAACTGCGCACACTATGTACCCAAGGTCTGCAGCGTATCTTTTACCTAAAACTAGAAGATCTAGTCCCTCCGCCAGCAATAATTGACAAACTTTTCCTCGACACCCTACCTTTCTGAGTCTGACTCGATGCCGAGACCTCAAAGAACTTCCAACAGACTGGTTATGAGTCAGACTTGACGGACTTTTAACGTTATTATTTCGGAATATTTGCAAGCTCCGTAGGCTAATAGAACAGTACCCTATTATGAGTAAGGATTCATGAAAAAAAAAAAAAGAATAACAGGAGGAAGAGACAAGAGTGTGATTGCTGTGTAGGCCTTTTAATACTTTGATTGCCAAACGAGTGAATCACGGGGAATTTCTCTCCGGTGGACAAATTGTCAACAAAGTTAATCCACTTTTACAATCACTTACTGTTTATTTAACATCGGCTCTACTGATTCAGCATACTCATATGTAATATATTCCATTTATACATATGAACACACACAAACACACAGCCACACGCAGAGACACACACACACACACACAAACAAACTGTATATTATGATAGATTATGTGATGCCTCCAATGCATCGGTTTATAACACGTGTACAAAGTTTGTTATAATGAAAAGATTTAATTTTCTTTTCTGACTCGTGCCTATGTGTTTCTGACAGGATCCCAAAAAGTATCCAGAAAAGACAACGCATGTTCTAGTTTTCTTTTCTTGTTTCCCCCTTTTTCTTTTTCTTTTATAGGCACTTGCTGAGGTGATGTCTATATATAATATATACCGGACACTATGTAGTCTGCTAGATTTGATACAGATTCGTAGTTATGGCACTCCTTTTATGTATGACGCATATGTGGAAAAATATCTCATCTGTATAGAAAATGAGGGACCCATGGTGTTTGTAAAACTGTCAGACATTCCTTGTTTGTATGTGCTGTAAGTATTGTTGCTGTTGAATATAAACGTTTCTATATATTTATTTCTATTGCCAAGAGCTACACTAAGCATGGTGCAATTTAAACGATTTTAAACCATCCAAGTTCATGCCGAGCACGTTGTCTATGTTTTATGTCTTATAAACGTCTAAGTAGTTATACTTTTACACGTTTTGAAAATGGAAAAACTCCCATCTTATATCAAGAGGTTCATGAGTGTGTGATATAGGCCCGCATCTTTGACATCATGATGTACTTACGACTTCTGTAACGCATTTGGTGCCGAATTCAAAAAAAAAAAACTTTAGAGAGAAAGAAATATTTAATGTTTACAAATAAAACTTTTAAATCAATTCTTTGCTAAATAATTTCTGAAATTTATCTATTCTTTAAATTAGGACACCTCTGACTAGAAGGAGCTAATTTCAACAAGACAGACATATTTTGGGGTTCAAAATTATTATTCTAATTTCCTAAAGTATTGTGAGCAGCGCTTTCAGGCCTATTGGAGCCAAATCAATCATTTGAATATTATCTAACTTTAACTTAATGTGAAAGTGTGTGTACCTGTAGTAAATTATTGCATTTAAAGATTAAGTCGCAGGCCTTTTAATACTGAGTTTCCATTCTCTATTTTGTTTAGAAACAAATATATGTGCATATATTTATTATTTGACCATTCTAATAGTTTCATTTAAGCTTCGAGCGAACATTTCAGTCATCCAATTTACATTTTAAAACACTTCTAAATTAGGGAAAACTAAAGTTTTCACCTGCATGCGTGTCGATTTAGATTGTAAAAAACAAACTAAAACATTATTAACAAAGCAGGCTGTTTAAACTCTTTGCAGTCTCTTATGTCTATTTGTATATATAAAAGGGAAAAAAGATACAACGGATTAAATATAGGATTATTCATTTTTCGCTTGAATCCCAAATACAATCCCATTCTCGAGCGAACAATTTCAAAGAGAACATCGGATTTTATAATTCAGTCTGTTTCTCTGGATGCCCTTGCTGGGGCAAAAAGTTGATGGAAATAAAAATGTAAGGTTTTAAGGATTAAAAATGTGAGCTTTATATTATTGGAATGTTTATACGAGATAATTGTTGCGCTTCATTTGCCTTCCCTTTTATCATGTAACGCAGGCTGTTAACCGGTTTCACCTGCCAACGAGTCAGACCAGAACCAGAACTTAGACTAAAGGGTTTGCCCCAATAAAAAGCGGACTACCCACAACCAACTATAACAAAGGATGCACACTCAGTGTGCAGCTGAAAAGAACACATTTATTGTGAAATCCTGTTGCGCACAGGGAGCACTGCGTTATATTGTGCGTCACAGCGCTCCACTTTGATGATGCCACACACAGGGACATACTTTCCTCTAAGTTAGGTTTTAAAGTTTTTTTTAAAGTTTTTTTTTTTTTTTTTTTTTACCGGAGCCGACAAAGTAACCTAGCTGTTTTATTGTAGTTTAATAGTAAACCTGTAACCCTCAACCTCCCACAAACCCCCGGGGGAGTCCGACTATACGCGCCTCTGAATCCAGTCAGGTATAAAGTCCAACTGTAGGCTATGTCCTTTAATACTAAACGCCCTCATACAACCACAATTTAAGCCACTTTGGTGAAATGCGCATTAAATCTGCGACTAAGTGTGTAAGTGCAGAAATGAAAGTCATTTAGACATATATATAAAACGGCAGTGATTGGCCAGAAAGAGTTGAAGCGGTGCCGCTGTCACAAACCCTCTGCTTCAGTCTATCAGAAGAGAGAAGTGACGCCAGGCTCTGAGGCATGTCTGGGACTTATCCTCACTGATTCCACATTTAAGACATGATCAAGATGAAGGGAACATCTTATTTTGAAAGATATTAGCAGCAGGCAATAAATTGTCTAAATAATTAGATCGTCTCTGTAAAGTGCTAATTCCAAGGCAAATTGGGATTACATTCAGAACCAGTTTGCTGACATTTAGCAGATCTGTTGAAAGGGTGTATTACAATGTCACAAGGTCTCTCTATTGACTCAAAGTACAGTTAGCTTTTAAACATGTCTATCTCGACACAATAACACATGACACAAGAAGCTTATACTTCTGTCAGTGTCTGTGCATAATTATATGTGCTGGAGGACTTTGAGTCTAAATTCATTAAGAGGCTAATTTCCTCCCCGCACTTGACATCAGTGGAAGGCTAGACATGATTGTGTCAGCATTAGCAGAAAAAAGAATAAATAATTCTCCAGTTGTTCTGCTTCGTCTTAAGCTGCCGCAGAGAGAACAGACCAAAACCAGCAAGTGAAGGTGGAGAACAGAGGCTGTGTCTCCGCCGCCAACCCAAAGTGAAAATCAAATTATAAGACTGAGTCCTATCTTCTGAGAGCGCTGCTTCACATTTACCGTACCACTAATAGATGCTACCACACATGCACAGTGCACACTTATCGTGGATCGTATGATGCACGCACAGCTGCACATTGCTGCACTTTTGTCTAATTGTGTGATGCAATTTGACAGGTTCACGTATGTGGTGCTGAAAGTGCTGTAGCTCTGCTGTATGTGTGTTTAGTTACATCAGGAACCATTTCCCAACAACAAAACTAAACAAGAATTTAAATTTCTTTTGACTCTTATATGTAATTTGGTCAGCTTTTGCCAAAAAAAAAGAAAAAAAAAAAAAGTTAGCATTTTGACAGTGATTTGGATTTAGTCCGGAGGTCTAATGTGTAAATTGCCAAGATAAGCCAGACCTTCGCCTCATCTGATCCCTGTGGTAGGAGAGGATTTGACCTTTCCCCGTTGCACTACATGAGAACTTGTTAGACAGACATCCAATGAGGATAACTCACTGTTGCTCAGACTGCTACTAGACTGTGTGCAACTGTTTGTCATGATAAGGAGAATTTTGAGAATTATAAAAGATGCACAAATACGCATGCTACACACATCTGTGTGAAACTACATGATTAAAGGCAGCCCGCTAATCTTCTCTCTATACAGCATATGAGTTTCAGACACAACATGTAATTTGACATGGATAGAATTAAACCCAGAGCAAATGAGAGTTAAGTGATATCTTTCTTTACATTTTATGTAAGTGACATTAAAAGTTATTTTGAGGTACAGAGTCAGAATCTTATTAGAACGCTTGCTATAAAGACCTGAAATAGATCTAGATTGCTTTTTGACTAAAACACCATAACATGCTCTTTATTACTCGACTTTCTTTCAAGTGATTAAATTCATCTGACTTTTCCAGTATGTCAGCGCACTCTGGTTTTCATGTTGCTATTTCCCAAAGAGGTTATATTCCACCTGTCTCGTCAGCTGTCCTTGTGCCACTTTTCAATAATTCTGCTACTCTTCACTTATTCAGCGCCTGCAGTCTACACTCAGAATCACTTCCTTCCACGTTACCTTATCCTCTGTTCAGGCAGGCTTCTGTGCGAGCCTGCAGTAAAACATGTTGATTACACAACTTATGAATCTTATGAGTCCTTCCGACTATAGCTCTAAACAAAATGAATGAATAATGAGTTGAATGATGGCCCTTTGGATACTATCTGCCTATAGTTATATTACTGTGACTGTTTGATTTACCATATTGAAATGCTGATGATTGTCCAATAAATAATGCAAAAAGCTGATTTCCAAGTGGCGAAGCAGGAAAAGAAATCCACCTTGCATATAGATGGAAGTGAGCCGTGTCTGTCCCTCTCAGCCTGTGGCCCAGAGCAGCTTTATCATTCATAGGACTAAACAGACAATCAATTCAGCAGCCATGTATGAAGGATGAAGGGACGCGACAAGCTGTGAATGATGAGGAGCCAAAAATCAAAGGCCTCACTCCTTCTTAGCTCTAATGGCCATTACCAGCCCAGACAGCACCAGTAAAATGAGGTTAATCATTTGCACCGATCCTTTCAAAGAAGATTGACTGGACTTGATGCCTAGTCAGATCGCTCATAAATATTTACTTCATATTAAACAGCTGTGTATGCTCGGTTATTGCACATTGATTTCTGACGGATGCCATTAAATTATTGTTTCAAGTGTGGTCAAGTTAAAACCATTAATGCAATGCTTGTACCAAGACTCAATTATGCTAACCACAAGAAATTAATAATGCAGTGAAATTGGCAGGACATTGTGTTGGAGACGGGATTCATCGGGTTTCTGCTTCAGATTTGGAGAAGAAAGTAGGGGAAGTTTTTTTTTTTTTTTTTTTCACAAATGATCACATAATCCCCAGAAACTACAAGAGTTTGGATTGTCGATTTGTATTGATAGTTTGCTAGCTGATAGACAATACAACGCAAGTTAAATAACCCTACAGTTTAAGTTTATGGGCATTGCATGTATCAGTATTGGACACACAAGCTCGGTCCTTTGACCTTATTGACAAAATGAAATCGGAAATTTCCTTTACAGAAAGAGTTAATGTTTCCTCGGGCAGACATGTTTCCGATTCAATTAGTTTTAATGAAGCCTGTGCTCAGTGGTTACTGAGGTAGAAAAAACAGGCATAAATGCCTGATGGTAATAGAGGACGTATTAAGGAGGAAGGGATCAGAAACACGTGTGTGTTTCTCTTCTAAGTAGCGAAAAATGCCTCTATCAGGCTGGTAAGAGCCAGTGGCTCGGGAAGCAGTGAATTGTGTGAGTCTCAAATGATGCATTAGGGTCTCTGGGGCGAGGCTGGAGGAGACTGAGGAGAAAACTAAAAACACACAGGAGAAGAATCTGGTTTTGATGACGCATGTTGGGGTCACCATCACCAAGCAAGATGGAATAATGAATGCTTTTCTCAAAAACCACATACATCATATCCATTTTATTACAAATCAATTCATCCTTAGATTGATGTTATTGTAATTTCTAAAGTATAACAAATTCCGCTCATTAAATTCTTTTTATATTCTTCCCCATTTACAACCTCCCCCCCTTCTGATTGTGTAAAATGTCAACAAGGTCAGATGCACTGGCTCAGTTCCTGCAAGAATATGCCCTCATCCTGTGTTATGGTTTGTGCCGCTGCTCCATGTGAAGTGAAACATATTAAAGACACACATCATGCACATGTAATCTGTTTATGTCTTAGAGTCAAATCTGTGTGTGAGTGAGTGAGTGAGTGAGCGTTCGTGCGTACGTGCATCCATGCGTGTGGTCTTCTATCATCTGCTAAGTGTTAGGTGTGCTTTTTAGTCTTCTGCATTTAGTCTTACTGAATTAAAGCCATCCATATTACAGTAAAAAAAAAACAGACCCTAGCTGTGTCGCCTCTTAATTAAACAAGCAGATTTGGACGAAGGTTGCTAAGGTTTTGCAGCTACAAAGTCCTCCCCTCTCAATGTATTTTTGTTTCCAAGCTAAATCCTGGTAGTGATCAAATCAAGTTGACATAAAGGAAAAAAAAACTTCAAATTATTTTACGTTGATCTTCCTTGCATTGACTAACAGGAAGTAAACAAGCTTGAAATCCACTTACACTGCATCTATTGCAAGGGCATCTTAGGCCTCAGCATGTTTGCTGCTAGCGTATGCATGGATTTCTGTGTGCTTGAATATATACTATATGTATGTACCCGCAGAGTGACAAACACTGTAGATGCACGTAGTGACGGTTTTACAAAGCTCTCGTAGCACATATCTATTGTAGGAAGATTCCAATAGATAGTAGAGTGGTGGATTTTTGCGGGGTCAAGAGGGGAATATGATGTGCGTGTGTGTTGGACAAAAGGGAAGGGGAGAGGGGGTTGTGGTGTATGTGTGTGTGCGTGTGTGTGTGTGTGTGTGTGTGTGTGTGTGTGTGTGTGTGCGTGTGACAAGAGACAGAAGAGACCCAGGCCAGGCTCCCACACAGCTTTGTCATATCACTAGGAGATTAGGAACACACACATGTCAAGCTAGGCAGAGCCTACTGCAATAACGCACCTGCCAGCTCTCAAGATCCACTCAACCCATTCAAACCCTTGTTCCTACATGCTGACACAAAGGCACACGCACACACACCACATTTTTAAATATTGATCCCTTTCCTTATTGCACACATGAAAACTGAAGGAAATAACACAAGATCAGTGGAAAACAAATTAATTGATAAATAGCATGACGCACATTACCTTGTCACACAGAAAAGAAGTACTACATCAAATGCAATGTAGCAAATGTAGCTCAACACACAGCCTACAGTGAAAAACCAAAAATACTGAAGACATAAAAAGGTTGGGATCTTAGGAAAGTGGATATTTTACATGAAAAACCTTAAAGGGGAAGGTCGTTGTCTTTCTTTATGACAGAGTTCCCCAAGAAAATGAGAGAGGAGAGGTTGAAAGGGATTCATCTCCAACGAGATTCAAGGTCATCCAACCTAGTCTTCCTAGAAGCACTTGAAAAATATGGAGTGAAGCCTAGAGATATTCTTCCTCCCAAAAACAAGTGTGTAGGGAAGACTGACTGAAGAGAATCACTGACCTTCAAACAAGCTCTCTATCCATATAGAGTAGGGGAAGACATGCACAATCCATCAAAAATGCACATGAACTTTCCCTCTTCAAATAGTTCCCGCTTGAATAGCAGTCAATGGATCAACTATGAATATTGCATGTACCGAATTGCAAGGGGTTCAGATTAAATTCACTGTGAAAAAAACAAAAACAAATCTGGGATTTTAGAACATCAGTTTTTGAGATTAAGTCTCAAAAATGACGTTTTGAGTAAAAACATTTTCAATGGCAAACAGTGAGTGAACGATGGATTTGAACCCAGTTTTTGTTCAACTGAAATTGTACAATGAAATGAGTGTGTTAACATTTAAATAATCTTAAATGTAAAGAGAAGAAAAGACGTGCCACATACTACCACATACTCTATGGTCATGAAATTGCCTTTTGCCACAGTCCCTTTTCAAGAATGGAAAGATCAGTGTTAATTTTCAGCCGTTCTTTGATTGGATGAACCTGCCTCCCTCTTGCGCGACATGGCTACCACAGGTCAGTGGCTGGTGCAGTGTAGCATGAAACAAACAAATAGAAAAAGGCACCTTGTGGCACTTGACTCTCGCCAGAATGCAACTGACGGCAAGCCAACCAACGTCCTGTAATAACGACCGGTGCCTCCTAACCAAAGAGGAGAGGAGAGGAGAGGAGAGGAGAGGAGAGGAGAGAGCTGGGCAAAGGGGAAAACATGGATTTAGAGCTGTAGATATGGATGAAAATGATTGAGGAAGAAGGTAACATGTTAGTGCTCTAAAAGCCATAAAGAGGCGACACCCGAGCAGAACCAGCTGCAGTGAAAAATAGATTTAAACCACCCACAAAGCAAAATCTGACGTAGAGTTACTTGCACGAGTTTGACCCCTGGATCACTTGTTTTTATTCGCCTTACTCACATGAGATGCGCTGGACAGGAGGAGTGGCTACATGTAGATACCAATGTTTCTTTATCCGTAATTAAACGTGGCTGAAATGACCTCCAGTGTTGTGCAAGAACGCGCTAAAAGAGCATTTTTGGTAAACTGAACACATGCGTTTGCAACTAATAAATATAAAAATAAATATAAATCATATTGGTCTGGATCAATAGAGGTACATTTTTAGTGTAGTAATAGAAATACAAAAATAAATAAAAAGAAACATACTGCTGATCAAAGAAATTCCACAGATTTTACATATTTGTTTACAGGTCTTGAGGAGTGCTACTGGATTTATAAAAAAGTTGTACAAAGCTTAGGGGCGGCTGTGGCTCAGTGGTAGAGAGGTTGCCTGCCAATCGGAAGGTTGGTGGATCGATCCCCGCCCTTGCAGTCATTGTCGAAGTGTCCTTGGGCAAGACACTGAACCCCGAGTTGCCCCCGGTGCTGCGCATCGGAGTGTGAATGTGTGTGAATGTTTATCTGATGAGCAGGTGGCACCTTGTACGGCAGCCCCGGCCACAGTGTATGAATGTGTGTGAATGGTGAATGTTTCCTGTAGATGTAAAAGCGCTTTGAGCAGTTGTTAAAACTGGAAAAGCGCTATATAAATACAGCACATTTACATTTGTGGCTGCAGAACAACTTGCACAATGTCCCTTAAGACAGCACTGGGGCTGAAGACTACAAGTTAAAAAATTAAAAAACAATCTAGCCAGCTCCCCATCCCCGCTTGATTACATTAGGCTTTACACAACACAACGCTACATTAGCTAGTGCTAGCATGATATAACAGAATCCCTGATGGAATTGTTGGCTGTCAAATTGCATTGTGGGCAATGTAGGCACCAAGTTTTGGTAAGAAGAATGCAGATAATAAAAAGGACTATAACTCTTGTTTTGCTTCATTGATTTTGATCCTATAAAAAAGACAAAAAGAAAGCTTCTGTCTATCGTGAGTGATGCTATAAAGTGCGATGCTAAACCAGCAGAATCCTTATTTAAGGACTTTTTAAATCAAATACACCAGGCATGCATCAAATAGAAGGGGATGTACTCTTCTACCATGTCTAAACAGGTTCTAAACCCGATGTGTTTTAAGACAGCCTTCTTAAACAGTCCATGCTAAATTAAAAAATATAGGCTGGACAGGACAAGGAAAAATGTGTAGGAGAAGACGACAATGGAATGGGAATGGAGAACAGGAGAGCCAGGCTGATCATACTGTGATAAGACAAGGAAAATAAGTCTGATTATCACAGAGGCGGGAGCATTAGACAGACAGTTGGAAGTCATCTCAAAACTCAGGAGGGAAGAGACAAGACAAGAGGTCACAATTACGCCCCGCTAGCTGCACTCCCCTCCTCCTCATGAAGTCTTGTAATATATTCGGTTAGTTCCTGTATGGAGCGGAGGGAAAATTCTAATTAAAGGGTGGGGGGAATTTTGACACATGTGAGGCAGAGATCAATATTTAGCACCATAATCAGCCATTCCTGATGGCTCGAAGGTGTCACTGCGAGCAGACTGCAGCTCTCCATTAGAGTGCTTGGGAAAGAGCAGACGGCCGGGCGAGCAGGCAGGCTGCAGAGAACTGCCAAACTCCCAGTCATCATGAATCAAAGCATGTGATGCCTCTCGTGCTCCATTTTGCTTAGCTTTTTATCTTCATTCATCCTTTTAAAAGGAGAAAAGTGAACTCTGTCAGACTGGTTTGTGATAGGGGTGCTGGGTAAGTGGAAAAGAAAGAAAGAAAAATGGCATACAGGGGATACGGTAGATCAGGAGGAAGAGCACCTGTCAGGGCTTTAGATTGTGAGACTGTAACATACACAGATGGTCTGTCTATTGAGCAATTTCTTTTTTTGCTTGACAAATATTTCATTTTAATATCCCAGTGGTGGAGGAAGTATTTGATTATTTTACTTAAGTAGCAATGCCACACTGTGAACATGCAAAAGTTCTGAAGGTTTACTAGCAAAATGTGACTTTGTACCTAAAGTACTTTTGTACCTAAAGTTTTACTTAAAGTAAAAGTACTCATAAAGCAGAAATATGGGCCCTGTGAGTGCCACTTTATTGTATTGTTATTATTACTAATGCATTTTACTGTTGGTGGAGGGGGAGCTCATTTAACTTTAAACTATAACATTGTATCCTTTTTTATGAGCTCATTCTATGTTTTGTTTGTAAATTCTGCAAAGTGACTAGTAACTAAAGGAGAACTATACCCACTTAACTGTAGTGGAATCTAAGTATGTAAAGCAGCATGCAATGGAAACACTCAAGTGAAGCTCAAGAACCTCAGTTTTGTGTTGAAGACCAGTACGTGAGTAAACTTAAGTTACAATCTAGAATATTGAATAAAAGTTCTTAAAAAAATGAGACACTTAAAAAAGAGCAGCTTATTTCATCTCCGTAACCACAATTACTGTAATAAGTTTCCAAACAGAAAGGCATACAAACAGAAAAAACACAACATTTGTGGCACGTGAACAAGGCTGTTCAGCCGACATGGACAGCGACCACTGACTCAGTATCAGGAACATGGTGTTGTTTCCTGAAGGCAAGGAGAGAGGGCGAGGGGCAAAGGAGGGGGCACGTGGAGGTGTGTGTGTGTGTGTGT
>NC_048417.1:16293359-16364259 GCF_013103735.1 Etheostoma cragini
TCCAACCTAGGGTGTCCCCTGTCTCCATGTGTCAGCCCATCTCCTTGTTCTTGCATGTCACTGACACACACATGGGTACTTACCAACCCAAGTTGCTCCAATTAATGGCTGTCCCACTGCGCTGTCCGTTGTACGGTGTGCTACCCTGGGTGACAAGATGTGGTCTGGGATCTGTCTCTCCAGTGACATAAGCGAGGAATTTTAAGAGGGAAAAGTGATGCAAAAACACACCGCCTCATGCTGCGCCTAGATAGGTAGATAACAAAGACTCTTGTAAATGAGTGGCAGCGAGGAAGGCATAGAGGATTCTCTAATTACTTGCTGCAATCTATCTAAGTCACTGGCCTTCTAATTTGATTTATCAGAATGCATGAAATCCCTTGGAATAATGCCCTTATTAGAAGGACAGAATTGACGGGGGGACAAGAGGTCTGCCGAGAGGAGGTGGAGAGCGGAGATTTAAGCATCAATTACAGTCAAAAGGAGAATTAATAGTTATTAATCCACAAACATAGCCATCGTTCTCTCTGCTGCTGCTTCTCTGCCACTTGGAGACAATCCTCTTCACACTTGCCCCGCCACACACACACACAGTCATTCGCACTTCCACGCATGCACAGGCGTAAACATACCAGCATAAAGAATAGATAACCACAGGCATGTAAACAAGCACATGCACGCACACAAACACACAGATACAAACTAACGTGCACAAAGAGACACACTCATATATTCATGAGTCAAATGCTGAAACAGTCATGCATACTGCAGAACTAAATGAGCATCTACAAAAACGTGTACAAGCACAACAGTACAAAGACGAGAGGCCATAAATATCTTTTACTGTGGATGGTTGGTATCATGTTGCCCCCCGGTAGATCAAAGGTCTTTAACTCTTTAACTAAATTCTTGGCTGACAAATTCAATTGCTGTCAGTCTTCCAGGGCCCTCAATGTAATATGTGCATTTTGATTCAATTTGCCCTGCAAATACATACATATACATATTGTTTATCTGGTTATGGGCAAAAAAAAATCAATACTTAAATCTGTGCTTTGTCATCCCTAAATGCATCATGAAATAGCAAGATATCCCTCTAATTGAATCCAACAAAACCACATAGATTGTTAATTTTGTGCCATTAAGCCTTGGCAACATTTACAATGTCTTCTTTTTGCCTGTTGATGACTCTTGTTTGTCCCCTTGAATAGGACAAGAATATTTTATATATCTAACAATTGAATTTAGAAAGGTCAATCCCTAACCAAATAACAATATATTAAAGATGAAGCTAACTTGTATCATTTCTGAGAGAGATTCAAAGCACACAGAAAGTTTCAAGAAGCTGAAATCATTAGAACCAGAAATAATACTGAATAACTATGTGAAGGGTAAGTATTTTGTAATTGCACATTATCCTGATTATTCAAATCATCCTAATAAATTCATGTTACGACAGCACTTTTTTTTTTAAACCCACAAGGTCATATCCCATACAAAAGAATAACAACAAAAGGACAGCTTGTCATGTTAAATAATTTAAAAAGCAGTGATGGCAGCAGTGCTGCATTACACTCTGGTCCGATTTTTATGTTAAATCCTGTGCTTTTTTGTTAAAGGGTTGCTGAGTGGCTGAAAGGAGAATGCCAGCGTGCTGTTGCTTTGCTGTCAGTCATACAGAGGCAGTATTTAGACAGGGAGCTGAGAGGTCTGCTCCGCTGCCAGCTCCTGCCTTTTAAACAGCCCTTTCCTCAGAGAGACAGCTTAGCACTGAGTGCCAGTCAACCTTTCCTGCTCCCCCCCCAATACACATACAAATGCACACTTTGATAGCCTCTTTGCTAAAGAACAATTTTGCAGAATGGAAGAAATGATCATGTATGGTCCGACCTAAAGGTACCTTGTAATGGGTCTATCTCCCTGTTTCAACAAAGTGGAGCAAACGGCATCTGGACAGCAGATTCATCAGCATTACTTGAATGGAGGAACAAGCTCATACAGCATTACGTGGCTGACAGGCAAGATGAATCTAGGCAACTTGGCGCATCGGGGATCCTCATAGACCTTCAGTCATGGCCTGTGGTAAAGACTGAAGGATGGGAGAGAGGTTGTGGAGATAACACATCACGCCCTGTCTACATCCCATATTATGATGCTGTCCTGTAGAGTGTCTGGGACAATACTGTGTTAGCTGCCAGAGTGCTGTTGACATCATTGACAAACCTCTATGGTGTCAGGCAGTCAGTCACACTTCTACTGGGTGTCTGTCATCATGCTCAAACGGTCAGGCACTGACACCTTTTCACGTGAATGAAGATTCTCCAGTGACTGACAAAAAATAGTGGATGGCCTTTAAGGAGGGGAAAAAAACACAGCAAGAATAGCACCTCTCCTCAAAAGGAGAGACTTATAATTTGCAATAATGGCACACCAGTAGCTCTCAGAGAGAAAATTACAGGAAAAAGCCGACGTGAAATATCCTTTTAACTGGCAGAAACACATCCATTGTAGACAGAAGTCTTGTTTACTTGGTAAAATGGCATCAATTAGGAGCGGATGGCAAAATTAGCATATTCTCTTAATGGACTGGCCTTTCTTGTGCGGCGCTCTCACACTGATTGTATGGAAGGGACATGTTAAGGGAGACTGAGAAAAGGTCAGGTGTCTGCACCATTCAGGTGATCATATTTTTCACCAAACAGTTGTGCATTCTCCATGGCTATTGTCATGTTACACTGCAGCTGAGAGCAACATTCCAGTATGCGGGGAAATTGGCTTTTAAATCGTTGCGGAAAACAAGTCACTCATTCTGACACTTTCAGGATTCTGGACATGTAGCCCTTGAACATTTCTGTTGTGTTTCAAATATTCCATACGATTGTGTTTTGTTATAGAATTATTTGAATATACATGTTATTATCGAAGCACCAATACATTTAGGTCCTTCAGAAAAATCATTAATGCAAGTCAAAATGCTCCTAAAAAACGACATATCCACAATACATATAGGTAAGGCACGTAGTCAAAGACTTGCTGGTCAAAAGTTAGTAACAATCAGATGTACTGTGTGTGTTTTCTTTCTTGATTGATCAACAGCAGCACACTATTGGGATTTCAGTGTACTCTTGAAAATCGGAGAATAAATATAGCAGGAAATTACCAGACAATTTAGTGTTCAATATGCTATTACTAGCACTGAGCTAATCAATTTCAATGATTTGCCAGTTTATTTCCATTATTAACAGCCGTGAATCACTTTGGAGGCTAATTAATTTTAAAAATGATATTTCACCATCAATGCTGCGGTGTGTATCTCAAGAAGCACTCAGCTCCTCCCAGCCAGACCAAAGCGGCAGACTGCAAATTCTGGTCCTCCACCCCCTCCTCCCCTCTTCCCTTGTGCCTCTGCTCCCACCACCCCAAATTGACTGGTCTTGCACAGTTGCAGCTGAACAAGAAAGGAATTGCTAGTGTCAAGACACAGTTTACAAATATGACATCTCCTCTGCCATGGCTGGAAATATGAAATATTGATTTATGTGCAGTAAAAGGTCTTATAAAAATGATCACATACACATGAGGGATTAATGTGCAGAAGATCAATAGAAATTTCATTCTTGACACTAGACTGTCACCTATGGTGAAATGCTAAAATAAAGAAATCAATATTATCTATGAAATGTCAAATTTATTATAATTATGTGGATGAAAGCTGGCCAAGGGGCTCCCAGGGGGCTGAGAGCGATAGGGTACTGCTCTCAAGCATCCCTCATGTCCCTCCTTCTCATGCTGCCAATTTTGAGAGCAATATTGGTGTAAAGGGTTTTCACCCGTTATGTATGGCCTTGTTGTAACAAATTCCTCCTGGAATATTTAACTGTGGAAAGACTGACAATGGACAGAGATGCAGTTCATAGCCTGCAGGTTGCGTAGTTAACAGCTGTTAGCTTTGGCACATATTGTATGACTCTGCCCTCTCGATTGAAAGCTATTTGGCAGCTGCTGCTGACATGGACAAGACACAGGCCACTAAAGGACGACATCTCAGCATGCATCCTGGTTCAAAGAAGACAGACTCAGTCAGGTTATGTAGTGGTCTTAAGCCATGAATGTAGTATTCATGCAGATTTGTTTTGCTTTGGATGTGATCTGTTTAATAAGAAAATTATTTACACAAAGCCATTAAACAATCATATTAATTGAGAAAAATGATTTTTAATCCACACAGGGAAGGTTTGTGAGCAAGCTTCCCCATTTTCGAACGATATCAAGAGACTTCAACTCTGTGTGTTTGTCATTGGGCTTTCTCAAATCCCCCTCAATGTTTTATTTGCATTTAAACAAAGAGCTATTTGTGTTCATTCACTTGTTTTCCATGTCTAATTAATATCCTTTGAATGTGTGGGGATCAATTTATTTAATCAATGTTGGGTAGTGCCTCTGGCCTTCTAAAGGTCATTTAGATATGGAATGGGAAATCATCAGAGTCGGATCACAAAGGGGCGAGCAGGTAATTTGAATGTGACAGGCAAACTTTGCATGTATGATCACACATTTCCAAAAAACTACAGAAAATTATTTTCCTTTCTGTCTTCCCATTTCAGGCAATAGTCTTTTTTCCACCGGAGGCCCACTGTACACACTAGAGTGTGGCAGCTGTGTAATCCCTTTAACAACCGACGGGGCTATTAAATGAGCTGGTGGTGCAGCTGCAAATAGCCAATAAAGCCAGCACAATATCATCCCAATTAAACAGTAATCTCGGCAGGTTTAAGAAGTTCTCTGAAAAATGGGAGGAAAACCATAACAAAATGTAATCAAGCAAAACATGGGGATTTTCCTCAACAAAATAAGCCAAGCAATTTTCACAGTGGCTTACATGAAAGGTGTTGAGCAAACGCACTCGAGCCTCAGAGAACTTCTCAGCCCCTTCAGGTGACCACGGTTTGCTGCCTTATCGCAAATACAGAAGCACACAACAAAAAAAATGAGCCTGTCAATCGAAGCAATTTACCGCCACAGATATTAACAGAGAAAGGGAAACAGGGGGAAATAACAAATTGTGCAGTTACATTTTAAAAGTGACCCAATCGAATTCATAAGATCACAATTTGAGAGATAGAACCCAGTTTATTTTTTCCTCCCTTTCACCGGCTTATGTGCTCTGTCAGATGAAAGCTGAGCAGAGAGCCACTGTTGATGGAGCCTTTGAGCCTGGGAGAGGAGGCAATGCAGCCTCTTGAAGGGGTGCCGGGGACAGCGATAACCAGGGAGGCCGCGGGAGCTCCCTCCGCTGCCGGGGGAAGGTGTTCCAACTTATCAGAGTCTGCACGCGGGGAATGATTACCCCTCTGCCGGGCCGATTACTGCTAGCACTCCGGGTCAAAAGCAGGCCAGGATGAAAGAGAGAACTGAAGCCTCCTATCCTGCCTCCAATCATCCATTAGCACTCAGAGCGAGGGGTTTGTCTACCCCTCCACCCCCTTCACACCCCCCTCTCCGACATCGGCTTGTCAGTCTGGTGCATAAGAAGAAGAGCGACGTAATCACAGGCGTGACTCTCACTCACACCAATATCATGGAGGAAAGTGTGGGGGCCTGCAGAGGTAATTTATGGATCTGAGTATAAGCACTTCCTCCACATATTATTTATTCATTTGAGTTTGTTTAAGAACTATCCTCGTTGGCCGAGGCAAAGTGTGTTTACACAATTGATATATGGTATGTATGCTGATCAACTTACATGAATAACAATGTAAAATAGGCCAGAAAGCACAAAACAACAGACACATCAAACAACAATAACTGATTGGTACACACACACACCATTCAAGTGTTTTTGCTTTTTGTTTGCAGTATTATAATAATGTAAGATTTGCACTTACGCTGGTCTTTCAGTATGCTTGCTGCCTGTGCAATATCTCCTCTGTATATGTTTTACAAATTTTCAAGCATGTTCATTGAAAACAAATATTGCATTCACATTGTAATCTCTGTGAAATATCACTAAGTACTTGAACAAACCACATCCGCCTGAAACTGTTCTACTAAGTGAGACACCACACTTAGAGTATCTACATTTAATACTTCAATTTGTATGCATTCCTTGGCCAAAGTCATATTATGGATGGACAATGACCTGGTATAGCACAGCTGACCAGACTCACCTCTGCGTATAACAGCACAACCCTTCAGATTAAGGTCAGTGCTTCAGTCAGCTACCTATGTTCTCTTTAATACCAGAAAGGAACAGAAAAAATTCCAAGCCAATGGCCTGTAGCATCTTTGATGAACAGTGTAAAAATGTGTCCTCCTATGCTTCCATGCACAGGTCAGTCAAGGGGTCTTTACAACACAATCGAGTGATGCCTTGCTTGGAAACCTCAATCGTGTAATTCCAGTGGCCAATCTATTCGGCGGTATGGAGAGCTGGTTCCCAGGGGTGTGGGTCCTGCTGTGTGAATTTGGGACAGATGTGTGTGAAAGCTGTGCTGTCTGTCCCCCAGGTAAGCAAAAGAAAGACTGCAGTCTCCTGTCCTGAGAAAGGAAGAGTGTGCGCTGCCCTTTACAGGCTGCAGTCACACCGACATGGTGCCACCACACACAACACCTGGGGTACTGCTCAGTTTCAAGTTTTAGGACAATGTAGACTAGAACTCCATAATGTGCATAAAAAAAGGAAATAGGAACATTTCCATTTCCACGACAACTGGGCAAACTCGACCTGATGAGGAAGATACAAGGGAAAGTTCCAGAAAAGCTACAACTGGACATTATAGTGAGATTATTTTTCAGCCATGCCGGCAGCTTGTAGAGGTCTGTGGGTTGTTCCACCCGTTTGGCCTAGACTAAAATCTCTCAACAACTATTACAAGGATAGACATGGAATTTATAATTTAATTTATTAAATGAATTATTCATTTAAATATAGACATTTGTGTTTCCCAGATGATGAATCCTACTGACTTTGGTGTTGCCCTGACTTTTCCTCTAGCGCCACCATGAGGTTAGCATTTGTGGTTTTAAGTGAGAGGTCTACTCTAACTATTGAATAGATGTGATATTTGGAACAAACATTAATTTTAATGTGTTTGATATATATTTTATGAAATGCCTCAAATAAGTCTCACCTGTACTTTGTGCTAAGCAGCAAAAATAAAAACAAAATAAAATGCACATTTAAAAAATAAAACCTAACACTGACATCACATTTTCACAATAACTCTGAAACTCTGTCCGTTATTAAAGTTTTTAAAAACGGGTCAAATTTTTCGTTTTTTGCCCCTGCAAAATCAAAACCCTATGACCTCTCAGAGCCACCGTACATGCAAAACGTCATCATCCAAAATGGCATCTGATAAGCTGATTCAAGTCTCCAAGCACAAAGCACTTTTTGACAAAAAAAGTACAGAAGGCAGAAATGCGGAATTGGATTGTGGCAGGTGATTGGAAAACTTCTTGATATCAAGGAGGGTACTGTTTGCAAAAAAAAGATTGTACGAAAGATTTTACAGTGAGTGCAGCTAACCAATTGCTTCTTGCTAATGTCAGGCGTTAATTAGCCTTGTTTGGGACTAGGGCTATCCATTGCACCCACGTAATTAATTCAGTTGTTAGCAGGCTTTGACTTTAAGAAGAAAAAAAACAAAATCATTGTCACTGTTTGACGCCGACATTATGTTTTGTGTTGCAAATTTTGACGACAAATAAAATGATAAAACACATCGGCCTCAGTGTGCAAGGTTTTCGTGGATAACAACTTTGATGAGATGACGGAATAAAAAAATTTCACTTGGTGTGCAAAGGCCTTCAGTCGGCTTCTTGGAAGATAAAAAGATAAAACGAAATAAGAGACATCAGATATGATAAAGGCAAAACCATATAAACGTAACAGTGCACATCTCCTGACATGGAATCAATCAGATAAACCCATATGACTGATACATTCTAATTCAGAGTGAATAACTTCATACCATCATGCATATCTTGATTGAAATAAATTCTCTTTCAAGCTAAACCTATTAGTAGTAATTAATTGAACAGAGCGATAATGTTGCCTACATGTCAAGTATTATGTACAACAAGATGTGATCCCTGTTCTACATTTAGGATATACTGTAATGGAATAATGGAAAGAGCATGCCAAATGACTCAAAATCAGAGTAATAGGAAGTGACCTTGGCCTTCTGAAGATGAGTGGGTCAGAAATAGAAACCCACACCACTCCAGTGGTTCTATTCCTGAGTAAAATCCTAATGCCGTTGTTCCTTCTATTTTGACCATCCCCAGTGTAATTAAAAGTAGTTGTTTTATTGAATTACCCTTTCAAATCAATCAAATCAGAAGCTAAAATGCATAAGAATAAAACTGGAAGGAAAGTGCAAGTGGAAGGAGGTAACACATTTCTGAGGCTAGCACAAACAAAGTAGTAATCTCACTACATGGAGAGACCTGTGGAAATGTTGTTTTCAATGATCCAAAGAATCTTGTCTTGTCCTTTTCACATGCTTCCAATGAATTATGTATTTGCAGTGATTTATGGTGCGCCATGCTCAACCTTCTTCCTCTCCCTCAACGTGGAATCCTACATGGATTTTTCACAGGGCACCAACTGGGAAAACCAAAATTGCTCAATTTAAGGAAGTAATTAAAACTGTCCGCGATCAATATTTATCTTTAGACGGACCCTGGTGGGGGTTTAGTGTCTTTAGTGGCTTACCATCCCCCCCACCTTGCCCCACGTCTAGCCCTATGTCCCCCCGCTCTTCTCATTGACAGCTGTTCAGCTCCTTCAAATAAAACCAGAAACAGGAGCAAGCTGCTCCCATTCAGGACTAAAATCACTTGTTGTGAATAATCAAATGGCCGTGTCAATGAGCCAGCACAAAACACGTTGAGGAGTTCACCAAGATAAAGATCAATGTGCTATCTAAAAAGAAATAGCTTGCCCTTAATCGTGTATCTGGTGCAATAATTAACAGTAATTCTAAAACAGTCAATCCATCATATTCTCACAAACTAACACATTTAGATATTATGAAACTTTTTAAACTCATGAATAATCAAAAGCAGAGCACTCTCACATTCTGACACCCTGCAGTCAGATAATTAGTTTGACATTATCTTTTCACCTGTGCACAAGTGGAAGACACAGATTCCTAAAATGATATTTAGATATTTATATAAAAAAGTAAAAATCTACATTTACACAAAATAGAAAACTGACATTCTGGATACAAATCATTTTAAAATCGCTGGAATGAATTTGTAACATAATGCCTTTCAGTAAACCACACCAGTTACAGATGCTTCATAGGAGACGTTTGACATACATAAACATTTAAAATGTCCAGTTTCAAGAACCAGTCAAAGTATGCTGTAAAAACGGCAATCCCCTCTAGACTGTTGAACTCTTTTAAACAGGCTGAAATACACACTAGTTCAATAGAAATCCTTCACATTAACCTAACCATGATGGAGGGTCACGAAAGGACAACTTCCATCAAAAGAAAGTAACCTAAAGTCCCCAGACTGATATATCCCACTTTAATTCAATAGAAAGTATTTACTTGCGATCAATTTAGTAAGGTGAAACAGTCATGTAAAACAGAATAGCGCTGGCATGACAGTTTGGTTAGACTGTCTTCAGAGACCTCTTGCTGCAGGCAGAAATCATGTCTCTGTCATTCTATATCATCAATTTTAATTATCCTCACAAGTGCTCATTCTGCTTCAGGCAGCAGTGGGAAAGGCAGGATCTGGGAGAAAAAAATTATTTTAATCTATTTGGGACGTGAAGTGTGAGGTGAGACCTCTGTCTGTCACAAACCCCCCCCCCCCCCCCCCCCCCCCCCCCCCCCCCCCCCCCCCCCCCCCCCCCCCCCCCACTTCCCCAACACCACACTGCTTTGCCCCAAAAAGGCAGGCAAGCACGCAGGCACACACACACACACACACACACAGCCCTTTTGCCTTGGATGCACATATGTACAGTATCAAATCTATGCTTAAATCCTGCAAACATGCACGTATACTAAGTGAACAAACCAGTCACTTTGAGTAATATTTTTTGCCGATTTCTCTCTTTTCCTCTTGAATGTTGCTTTTTGTGTTGTTGGTGCACCCCGCTAGGAGTCAACCAGCAGGTCAATATAGCAAAGGTCATACACCTCCTTGCCAATCTCCTGCTGTAACTGTACACCACACACATTTAGTGATCATAATGATAGCCCCGGTTCCTTCTGTCCTCAACAACTTGGCAGGGGTCTCACTTGCCACTGCCCCCCTGCTGTGATAGACCACCTACTCTAACAACAAATCATACAGACCGCACAGTCACTGTTTGTGGGGTTTTCTAATTGGATTGGATTATTGGTCTGATAAAGATGCAGGGACACCAAACTTTGGTTTGGAAAAGAAAGATCATTTGATTTAATCCTAAATATTATGATTTTTTTTTGGTTTCTCAGTGACGTGGTACATTAATTAACCCTTGTTTTTACTGCCAACTTTTAGTCGTTAAACAATTAGGAATTTAAAAGTTAGATGTCCTTATAACTAATGGAAGGTTATATGTATTTGATTGCGAGACCATCCTGTAAAAAGGTCCAAGATGCTTGTAAAAAAAATAGCAATATCCACAGTTTTACGCCAAAAGAAAACCAGACACACTATGGACACAGAAGACAATATTGGATACATTTACATCCAGGGACAACTTTAAAATGCTCTCTTCCTACAATATCTGTGAATCGCAGCTACTGTACTTTGTAAAAATATTGTGGGTATGGCATATTATCTACGGTTCAGAGTTAGGGTTCAGACGAGTAAAATCCTTAAAGAGAGATTGTGAATACAGTTAATACAAAGGCAAATGTTAACTGCAGTGTTAGAAAAGCTCCACTCCCTTAATTTCCGTCTTGTATAGAATCGTCCAATATGGACATAATGCAATAGCACGGACATTGGGCTGAGAAGATTGGAGGGCAGGTGAGTACATACTTCACATATCTTACGTTGCGCTGAAAATATTAATATTAAGGGTTGATATTTGCCTTCAGAGATTTCTATGACCAAAGAGAATAACTGTAGCGTGACACTGAGCAAAACTCGAAAGGAGAGAAAAGTTTAGCTGAAGTTCAACAACGCTAAAAGCTTCGGTTACTTACAGCTTCAGCTTCTTTATGACATATTAAACCCAGAACAGCTGTGGTATTTCCTGGCTGTTGATGACATTATTTACCATACAATGTCTGACGCTCAATCACACCTTCAGAGATTGGAAATCTGTGGCACATAAGTACAATATGGTTAAATCCAATTGAGGAAAATTGCATGCATTTTTAGGGATCATTAAGTTATTAGCATCACTAGAGGGGGCAGAAAAACACTTCACCAATCTCTCTGCTAATTGCAATCAATTTTTTCCTTTCAGAGAAACTTGTGATGCCTTCCGGGATTCTGCTCTTTATGGATTTAACGTGGGGCTTGGCGGATCTTATCTTAACAACAGCAACCTAGTTGTTGGCACTAACAACGGATCTGTTAAAACGTGTCTGAGAGAATATTGTAGTTTACTGCAATAGCTAATAAGGTACTGGTCTGCATATAGCCTTAGCCATAAAGTGCAGACAGGAAGGACCCATAAAAAGACCTAATTAATAGGAAATGGGTAGCCTGTGATTGGCAACCGCTGAAAGTGAAACAGACAGAACTAGGAACTGATAATGAGTTCTGGCATTGGTGAATAATTCCTCTTGCTCCGGGGTGAAGAAGAAAGGTACCTTTCCCTCCATAAAAAGAAAGGATAAAAGAAATAAGTTGGAGAAAATCACTGGCCGGCTTCCCTCCGTCAGCTGAGTGTCAGGGATTTGCTGTCATAAAGATAGTGAAAGCTCAAGAGCTGGTGCTTACCAAGAATTAATCAGTTTAGGTTTTGGTCCTGAACATAAAATGTCAGACATTGCCTCTCACTCTTGTAGGTGATTTCTTTGAGCCGAACAACACAATAATCCCACACTCACTTCTATTGAAGGTCAAAGTTGGTCAGTGAGCCAAGAAATACCATATAAGTATTCCTTCCTCCTCAATTGCCGCAAGTATAAATTATGGAATTACTGTATTGATTGCCGACGATGGCTTCAAGCAATCACTTTTACAGCCATGACAAGATTATTTTATCCTACTTTTCCTGTATTATTATAGGTTGTGTTTGAGTTATTCTACCAGCATAGGAAGTGACAGCTTGAATTTATTCAATAAAGCGGGGCAGTTAGAGGAGCCAGTGAGGCAAAAAACAGAAGACATGGCATGAAGGAGAGAGACAACATTCCTGCCTGCAAGCCTGCCATCCTAAATAAAGATAGATATCTGCCCAAATGGAGCGCTGATCAATACATTCATACAAACACAAGCACATCATTTGTTAACTCTTTGGTGAGTGTTGCACAGGGGAAACTGCAGGAGTGAGACAAAAAAAAAAGACATCATAAATTACAGATAATAGAGTTTGATGATTTGTGATACTGCACATAAATGGAATATGCCTTGTTGTGTTTGATTTCATATTTGTTAGCAAACTACAATGCGTCGAAATAGACAACAAAGTGATATCATTTTTCAAATTATTCAACTGTGTCATTACACTTAGGTATTTTTTACATGGATCAGATTGAAGATAAAGGCAACCTGAGGAGGTCTTGACTATTACTGTTATTTTAGAGAGCGGTGTTTAGCTGAATGGGTCCTCATGTTGTTTGTATTGTGTCTTTTAACAGCCGGCACAAAAGGACTCACATGCACCCGCATAGAAGTGACAGGACACATTTCAGTTGCCTGAAGAAGGCTGTAAACTTTATGTGTCTGAAAAGAATTAAATGTGTTTGTTAGGCCTTAATAATAAAAAACAGCTTTGGTGAGAAACACTGACTGTAAACAAAATTGCATTTTCAACAGAGATGGGAAGTAACGAAGTACAAATACTTTTGTTTCTGTACTTTATGCTATTTTTACTTTACTTTTTATTTATGTGCTGTCTTTTTACTTTTACTCCTTACATTTGAACACAAATATTGGTACATTCTACTCCTTACATTTAAAAAAATTGGCTTGTTACTTTATTTTCAAATAATTTCACTGGAGTTACCGTTATTATTTCTTGCATCATCAATCTCAAATTCAATCTAATTGGATGGGAATATACGTTGCACTTGACGCACCACTACAAGGCGACTCGACAGATTCGGCAGCATTCATTTGAGGCAAATCATAGGCAGTAACGTTAGCACATAGTATGGATGGCAATATGATGGAAAATGAAGAAAACAGAGATCCTAGAGATGCGGCAGACAAGCAGCAAGACATTCCCAATCATCCTAAACCTTATCTGAGAGAGATGTTTGAGATAGTAGGCATAAAGAATGACTCCTGGCCTATGTGCTGCGTAACTCTAAAAGTATGGGGAACTTCTTAATCAATGTATGTTTAGTAATTCATATTTCATCCTTTATTTTTTTTCCAGAAGCCACATTTGAGTTCACAAACAAACATGTAGATTCCTTTAAATGTGAAGGGGAAGATTAAAAAAGAGAGACTGGATCTGTGAATTCTCACAGAATCTTATTAATCTGGAGTCCCAGTCTTTGTCACAATAATCATATTTGTGATGTTTTAGGCCTATTGGAAGACATCCATTTAAAATGTAGGCAATGGCAAATAAAGAGCCTTTTATCCATGTCCACTGTAGTTTTTCAGCACTCTAGTAAGTGTGTGGTCCAGGTAGCTTTGTATAAAAAATGGTTGTCATTCGCAAGGCTACTTTTACTTTTATATTTTAAGCACATTTCCAAGCCTGTACTTTGTTACTTGAGTAAAGAAGTTAAATCAGTACTTCTATTTTTACCAGAGTATTTTTTTAACACAAGTATCTGTACTTCTACTTGAGTACGGGAAGTTAGTTCTTTTGCCATCTCTGGTTTTCATTTCATTGAACTCTACAGGACACCATTAAATGTGTCTAGGAAAAAGGCACAAAAATCTAAAACTTCCTTTTCCACAGGTCATAAAAACATCGTACTCTCCAAAGTTAATCACCAAGCTACGGGAAGGCAGTGGCATCGCTACAGTGACTGGCAAGAAATGAGCAGACAAATATGTATTTTAAAGTGAACTCGATTTGGCTGTAATAATCACTCAATAAAAATCTGTGCACAACGTTGAACCAGTAATTCTGTCAGTAAACTGTGATCGATGTTTACAATGGTTGGTTCATAATATTACTGTTCACCTTTGTTCTGTTTTCCAAAGTGCACTAATCTAGAGGTTTGTTTAAAACCTGTACGATCATCTGACTGCTCCTGTTTTACCGTTCTTTTAGCAAAGCCACGTTTTTAGTGAACTTGGGGTGTAAAATGTTAAAGTGCAGGTTAAGGGCATGTAATGACTAAAAAATGATAGTTTAGATGATGCTGAATCATGCTTACAATGTTACTCAGTGGCTTGCATGCACACACACATTGAAGATAAACTACAAAAACCCCTGCACAAATACAACTGGCACACAAAAATGTATCAAAGAAACCCAAAATATATACAAAACTTAACATGTAATAGAAACATTTTTGGGCCTCTGTTTATGACAAACTGAAGATTCTTGCTCTTTTGTGCTGCAGCAGCTGGTCGAGTGAAAAAGCAATAATACACGTGTGATGTGATTGATGTACCTTCCTATTCATAATCAAATTTGTATTGATTTTCACTTATTCCCAAAGTGCCTCAAAAGAATGAAATGTAAAGTATAACAATGAGACATACTGTATAAACAAGGATAAACTACAGGCATTAAACAAAGGTCTATTCTATTTTTTAAAAATAAATTACACACTTATTATATATATTACCATAGATGTAAAATATTAAGCGCAACCCTTTAAATGAGATAGTGTTGGGAATTTGTAACGTGGTTCATTTTTGAAAACATTCATTTTTGGAGTCCTAGTGATCAGAGGAGCGAGCCGATTCAGTTTCCTCAGTGACCAATTAGAGACTAGCATGATGTTACATTAGACTATCTACAGCTGTCTTCAATTAAGTTGTTAAGATGAATATCTAGAAACTAATCTGTGAAAATAGCATTACAGACTGAGACAATTCCTCAGTCTTGTACATGACAAACGCGCGTCTCCGGCTTGTATAGCATCAAAATGACAGGACCCAACACAAGTAATCTGACACATCTTGATCACAGCACAGTCCTGATCTTTCTGTCACACTGGGGATTAAAACAGAAACACAGGGCTAACAAGGGTCAGATATGAAATTTCAAGGAAGTGACACATGACAGGACAAACAATTAAGTGTCAGTATGCCGACCTTGGGGCAACAGTTTTACACCATGACCCTCTATGGAGTCACTCCACCCGCAGCACAAAGGGAGGAAAGAGGAGCCTCACTGCTCTTGTTCATCCAATGCCACAAGCCCAGTGTTGTTCATTGTTTAGTCGTTGATGATTAAAAGATGTACAGCATTATGGAAATTGGAGAGCTTGTGATTTGTCTTTGTCCGGTCAGCCTCCTACAGTATTCTGTGTGAGTTGCAGAGGTGCAGCTCAAGGTAGTTGTGTCTTTATAAAGTTACACAGAAGCATGGATCACAGAATACATGAACACATGCAGAAGTCATTACATTAAAAAGTAAAGACATAATATAAATGAAGATTCCCTCCTTACTGGCTTTTGGTGCTTGGTTCACTATTAAAAGGTGCACCTGGTAAATATTTGGTTATTTAAAAACAAACTTCTTCTTTTAATCACTCTTTGGCTTTTTCTACTGTGGAAGCTGTATAACTGCACCTCAGAAATCAAGGATGTAATTACTCATGCAGAAAGCACAACATGAAGAAGAAAAAGCCATGTTCTGCTGAGTTTTACTTTTAGAGGAGTTAACCAGACAAGCAATGGTGGCGCTGTAATCAGTCAAAACCTACGGCTAATTCGTCAGCTGGGGAGGACTGCAGCATTTTTACCTCAGAAGTATCAATGTCCTTTTTTTGAATATATAAATAATAGTGCTGTCAGTTAAACACCGTAACGCAAACCAATTTTAACGGCGTCCATTTTTTATCGTGAGATTAACCTTCTTTTTTTTTTTCTTTTTTTTTCTTTTTTTTTTACACATGAAGTTGCACCAACTAGTAATGTTTGAAAAACTATAGCGCCACACCGGATGTAGCTAGATTGGAAATAAAACAACAGGCACACCGCACACACTTGTTTGGGTTTGTGAGCCGGCCAAAGATTAGTAACGTAACGTTTTGAGTGGATGGCGAATGGAAAGTTGACTTTTTAAAAGTTGACAAATGACTCCATTGACAAGACCAAAGTGATCTGTGTGTTTTGTCAGTGTGAACTGAGCTATGATCGCAGCACGTCCAGTCTGAAACACCACTTGATGGCCAAGCACACAGCTGATGCAAATTCTCCCCCACTCGCCGAAGTATAGTTTTCACCCTTTTATGTATGGACAGTGTTACACTGTGTGAGAGATTATTTGCTCCAAATGTGAATCAATGCTTCAAGTGACAATGTTAGGTGTGATATTGAACACTATATTAGGCTGCACGCCAACGTTGTTTTCTTTAAAAAAACATTTGCACAAAGCTAGCCGATCAACCTTTCCATGTTGATAAGAGAATTAAAATGAGAACGAAATAATGGAACAAAAAGAAATCAAGGGACATTTAGAATAGATAAAAATGTGCGCTTAATTGCAAGTTAGCTATGACATTAGTGTGCTTAATCACAATTAAATATTTTAATCGATTGACAGCACTAATATATAATTATATTATCTTTTTACAAACTACAGAGCAGCTTCCATTTCATATCTTTTAACCATACTTTTAACCCAGAAGACAGCTTCGCTGTTACATATAAGTTTTGATGTTTCAGTTTTCTAGTTTTTTCTTCTACCTGTTGAACAAATTTGAATGACATTACAATGTTTTGCCTTAAAAAAACACTAATTAACAACCTTATTAAAAATGACACGTTAGGGAAATAATAATGACCGGAACTACCACAGACATGCAAACAAACAAATATCAGCAAATTAATTATTAATTTCTAAAGTTTTTTAATCATCGTAGACGTTGGCCAGCATGGTCTCATTTCTCTGTGACAGCTGGTGATGCTTTCCTGTGATTCACAGTAATCCACTTTTTATTATGAAGAAAATACTGGTATTTTTTTATACAGCTGGGAGTGAGTATAATATTGTATGTGGTAGGGACATATGGTCTAAACAGAACAGAAATGACTAGCCAAATTTTAGGAACAACATTTAGCAACTACTACTTACTCACTGTACTATCTAGGAATAATTAAACTGTTTTGGTTGTGTTAACTTAAAGATTCATAATATCATTACAAGTTGTAGGAATGTTTGTTTAAAGCTGTCTAACTGTTTTAAACCCAAAGATTAGTTTCCTAAAGAAGTAAGTAAGCACTTTTTTTATTTAAATAAACAGGGTTTTATTTTCTTATTACTGGTGGCAGATTAGAGTATGCAACAAAACCACATCCAGACCACTAAATGTACTTAAAATCTCTGGACATCTAAAAGAAAAAAAACTGGGCAAAGTCTGTATTAACCAAATTAACCAAGGCTAACTGCCACAGTTGAGTTTTACATTGTGTTATATCCTATGTTTGCAGGCAGAGCAGCAAACTATATTTAATAATACAGAATCCCAAACACATCAACTTTTCATGTAATAAGGTAACACACCAATGATTAAGTGTAAGCACTTTGCCTCATACTGTAGTTTACCTGCTTTGATAATGCATACTATTATGTAAATGAGCATGACCCAAATCTGCTCTGTGTAAATTAATGTATTTTACCTTTAAGATAAGATGTTGCATATCCACCTAGCAAATGTTAACAGGAAGGAATAGCAGAGATTTAGTAGCTAAAAAGGGGCATACATTACAATAAGATGAAGCTGCTGAGCAACTCTCCACTAAATGATTTGCATACAAAGCATTAATATTATTTTATTAGTAATAATAGTATTTTCAAAGTGCAAAACAAATGGCATTACTCATCTGTGGTCTCTATGGTGAAGCTGGCTGAACCACTGTAGAAACCTGTTCAGTAATTTAATTATGGCCCAGTCAGACCTCAATAAAGTTGACACTGGTGTTGTTTTAGCTCAGGTACAAACCTACAATGCACTATAGGGGATGTTTATAGTTTATATAGCAATCTTTAAATCTGTGGTACTAACAGTTTTCAAATGTAAATTGTATTAAGTAATGAAGATCAGGCCTTCAAAATAAAAGAGGAAAGTTTTCTTTTCCTTTTCTTCAAATTTGACAGAATAACTTTGCGTTGCACAGGCAAAAGGCATTACAGTACTTACATTTCAACATTCCTTTCTTCAGCATAATCTGGAGGGCAACATTTACAAAGAATAAATAAAGAAAGACAAAAGAGTAAAATCCTGACAAATGTAAGCCTGAATTAAAACCATACAAAGAAATGATACCAGGCTTTGCAAATGAAAACAAACACACACAAGTTTAAGAAGCAGATAAGTGGGGTTATGACCGCTACAATATGAAGCAGGGAGGTTGACTGGATGGAAACAGAGGGCTGGGGACACCTTTTTTAACTACTTCTCCTGCAAACAGCATTATCTTGATTGAAGTTTAATTAAGGATCACATTTGGCTGTGCCTTTCATAGCGATCTACATGAGCAGATTTCCTAGGGCTTAACTCTATCGCTGGGAAAATCCTCCTTTATTACTTTCAACCTGTTGTAAAAGCTGTTGGCACGGAGGGACGGCTGCCTCATTCACTGGCCTTGTTTGCTGCTGGAAAAATCCTGAGTCTCAGGAGATCTCCCCACAGTGGCTCAATTTAATATCTGTCCTATCACTACAAGGCTCGGGCTCATTATTAATGATACTATTCATTAATTTCTTGTTGGGCTGATGTTATTTATTAAAATATTAAAGAAAGCTCCTGAGACACTCTCACATAATGAGGGATGTGTCCTCCTTCCACAAACCCCCTCCTCTCTCCCTCCAACCCCCCTCTGCTGGATGGATGGTGGGTGGAATTACCCCACTCGGACGCTGCTAGCCTGCGCACCCTCATTAGTCGTTCTCCAGGGCTGAGTGACACCATAAATCCATTCTACACGTCCACCATCGCCAGCCATATACAAACGCACACCGCTTGCCTCGCCCCGTTAATGAGCCATTCCCATGCACAGGGAATTGACTAGTGTCCATCCACCGTAACTGGACACTATTTTTTGGAAGAGCTAAATAGCAGCCTTGGTATAGATTTAGGGTGTTGGAAAACAGTTTCACTTCTCATTAATAAACTATCATGGTATAAACTTGAAATTGAACCGATTGGCCACGTCTGCAGTAGTAAACAGAGGGGTGCCGATTGTTAAAGCAGCACTGCTATAACGCCTGTAGATGTACAGTAATAAGAAGAGAAATCTATTTTTCCACTGAATTTATGGCAGTAAAAAAAATTGCATACATATTTAATTGTGAAATAGGAACAATCACTTCTCTAAAGTAATGAAGTACCAGGTTAACAAATCTATAATGCAAGCCAACTAAATATAAACACAGACTTAAAATAACGCCTCTGATGAAAACGTTGTGGTTTGAGAGGCTTAGGCATATATTGCTCTGGCACCTTAAATTTGTGTACGTTGCCTGTTTCAAACCCCTAGTATTAATGGTTGCTCACAGAAACCCAAGAATCCATTAATCATAATAATTTATCTGATCCAATTATATTGCAAAGAATATAACAAATTGCAGGGAAAAATAATGATCTATCACTGCCATGTCATCGGGATATGGGACTAAAGCCGTAATTAGACAGAGGGATTTTAAACAGTACACAGCGAGCAAGCAGCTGATGGCTCTACTGTTTGAATCTGATGATGTAATTAGAGAAAAAGTTGAACACAGTATTTTGCTGGTTCAACTAATGAAGGAAAGGTAGAGGTTTGGCTAGCTTTTTAGAAGCAAGATGTAAAAGTAATTCATGATTTTTTAACGGCTGTAAGTGCAACAATGCAATTGTGTTCTTGGGCAAGATTTGGACTTTGTGTAGTACCTTTTACGTAATTATACAGGATTCCTGCAGAGTCAAAGAATAAAAACTTTTAATTTGAATGATTATTAAATACTACATACCGTTTTCACTCTGACTGTTGCGTTTATTTAGATTGCTGAGAGCTCATGAATGGGAAAATATGTGTGGTGTGTGATAGGAATGCAACAAGAAGCTTCAGACTATGAAGATTTTGATCTTAGTGTTGAAGATGTCAGACGCTTATCACAGCGGCTCAAGAGCGTCAGCACAACAAGACCTCCGTGATGCTCTGAAACATGTAAGACGCAATAATTGTCACAGAGCAGGTAAATCCTCAGACATGAAGCACATCCGACATACAGCAAATCTTCTGTTCATTACTAGATAAAACACCATGTACAAACCATCTCAGCACATACAGCACTACTCTGTAGCACTACTCTACATTACTCCGCCTAATCCCAAGTAAGCTAATAAAAGGACAATACAACTGGACGTGAAAATAAACCGCAAAGAAAGTAAAGAGACTGAGAGTTTTCCACAAAAAGCCCTTTAGAAATTCTCTGCTCCTTGTTGTGGAATTGTTGGTGTCTCGTGAGTACAGAATTAATCACCTGCCGGCCTTCCTGATCTCTGTGCTAGGACAGAGGTAATAAGACAAGCCCTTCAGGGACGCACCGCCGAGTATAAATATCAGCTGCTGTGCATATGTAAATCACTCCCAGATTTATTAATTTTTTTATTTCTTCTTAAAGGCTCAAGTGTGCTAATATCAAATAGCAAGCTTTTAGGGAGTGTTTAATGGCTGTTGGTGGGTGGTAGGGGAGCGGCGGACTCTGGAGCGCACGCCAGTTCATGAGTAATTAAGGGGTGTTTTGCCAGGCATAAATAATGCTGTTTGTATTGGCCCTATGCAGGAGTGGAGCGCAGTGAGAAGAGAGGAGGCTTGGGTGGTGGTGGAGGTGAGGCTGGTGGTGGGGGTTGGTGTTGGACAGACTGGAACAGCAGGGGTTAAACCCCTTAACACACACACACACCTCTCCTCACCACTCTGCACCTCTTATCGCAGGCATGGAGAGGCTCATTTGTTAGTTCTATACCACTCAGCATTACTTAAAGAAAATGATTGTTCACGAGGATCACTGTGACGTGGAGAGAATTACTGCGTTTCTTTTCACTAACCTCCCTAATCGTTCTTTGATGAAATAAATGTCATAACGTAAATGCATACACAGCACTGAGAACTAAAACACTACAAAGGCAGACCATTTTTTATTATAATCAATGAATGACGATGAAGCAACATCGAATATACCTAAAATGAATCGTGAAAATATTAAAAAAATAAAGAAAAGAGGATGCTATGTATATATCATTTACTTCATTCGTCATTGTTGTTGTTTTACTTATTTATTTGGACACACCTACTGTACACTGGTTATGCATTTTGGTAGTGTTTAAGATTTTTTTTAGGCTTTTCCTTTTATTCGATAGTGGATAGACAGGAAAGGGGCAAGAAAGAGAGGGAATGACACACAGAAAAGGGCCGCAGGTTGGACTCGAACCCGGGCCGCTGCACAGGACTCAGCCTACAAGGGGCGCACACTCTTACTGGTTGAGCTAGAGGCCGCCCCCTTTCATGTTGTTTTTATTGATCTCATTGTCATTGATTGTCATACAGCACTTTGTAGCATTGCTTTAAGTGTTTTATGAATACTATAATAGTCCATTATTTTAAGTA
This sequence comes from Etheostoma cragini, assembly GCF_013103735.1. Taxonomy (NCBI): domain Eukaryota; kingdom Metazoa; phylum Chordata; class Actinopteri; order Perciformes; family Percidae; genus Etheostoma; species Etheostoma cragini. The sequence goes on from NC_048417.1 coordinate 16,315,233, forward strand.
ACCTTGGCACATCATCTTTAAAGGTTTTTCTGTGGGTATGACTTCCTAAACTCATAACACTGTGTTACCGTAAGACTATCATCATGAGGCTTTTGTAACAAATTCAATATTAGAAAGAGGTATTCTGACCAGTGTGTACTGTAAGTCATGCCCGAGCAGATGATTTTCACTAAGATGCAAAATAGAGTTATTTCATCATACATTAGTAGAGGAGTTGACAAGCCATAGAATGTACTGCACTTGAGCGCACTAATGGTCAGTGAGTGACCCCCTCCTCCCCAAAACCACCACTGCAGACACCAAAGAAGAAGAGTCACTTATAGATCCTTTGCTCCAACATGTTCACCTGCACTTAAAAATGATTGGATATGTACAGCGTCCCAAAGATATAACTCCATGGTGAGATTTTCCCAGAAAATAGCACAAAACATTATTTACAATTTGAAATATATATTATAAATTAAAGCAAGTTTGTTCATAATTACAACAAGATCTGAGCTTTATTTTCTACAACACAAAACGTATATCATGCACATGAAATACTGTATGTATCTGGTTAATATGATCAAAACACAGCAAGTAGATTTGTCATGAGAGAAAAACAAAGCTCCAGAGGAAATAAGTGATTCTAAACGGTGCTCTACTTTATGAAACTGTGATCCAATATGCCTGTAACAAAGAGGGAATACATACCCTGCCCTCCTCCTCCTCACAGTTGTAGGTGCCTCAAAGGACTATGTTCGTGAAGAGAAACAGACTCACAATATGGGCTTACAAGTTCCTCTGGGTACAATTATACCATATCTGTCTAGTAACAAGTGGCTTAGGTAAGGGGGACAAGAGGACAACCTCTTGAGTGAAACAATTTAGCTGTCATGACTGTGTGGCAGGACCCAGTCCTGTTTGGGAATCAGTCTAATCCCCAGAGTCAGAGGATAATCGTGTCCAGCCCAAAGAACCAATAAATCAATCTGGTTTAACATCCACTTTTCACAGACCTCGTTTCACTCTATCAACAAAAAAGAAACATTGGTCCTTTTTAAACAAGCCTCCATTAATTTTCACCATTGAATTGACACTCATAAACACCAGTGCACATCAACAGGAAACACATCTAATCTGATTATTTCTCTGAAACTTTTCTCTGTCTTTAAGCTAATTAAAAATGATAAATGCGTCATTGCCGGTGATGCCACAGAACTGTTATTGCTGCTTGATGAAAAATGATCAAAGACAGCTAAGAGAATATAAGTTTATAGCACTCCATGGTCCTGCAACAAAAGACTTGTTTATTCATTAGACTTTTAATAAGCTGAGGTATCAGAGCAGACACATGCTGGGGTTGTTTGTGACTCACCAGGAGGTACTGTACGGCTAACAGGGACTGGCAGCACCTGTGCCCCCACGTTCCAGCTGCCAGCACTGTGCTGCGGGGCCCAGGAGAGCCACATTAGCCGGGGCCGCGACTAGAGCTCTACTAGCCTGGTCATGCTGGGGAAATGTCAGCCGCGAAACCAGCCAGGTCCACTGAGCCCTGAGCCTGGCTCTGGCGCACAGCATGACTCTGACATGATCATGGACGGCGGTTGTGACACATGTAAGCAATGACTCCACACAGCTATCTGATCAGCATTACGCCACTGTCAGAAGGCTCTGACTACAGCAGCGTGATGAGAGCTATGATAGGGCTCCCTCTCTCATATGGGTCAGAAATGAAGGTGGCTGGTCCACCTCCCTGAAAGGACGCAGTACAACACACACTAGCTTCTCAGTATTAACAGCATTTGATGTTTATGAAAAGACTCCAAAAAGAATTTCAGTCAAAAATCTTTTTATTATTTCATTCATTCATTTATTTCCATTTATCTATTTATTTTATTGTTTCTCACTTGATGAATCTATTTTTAATGAACACAAAAGCAGGATTTAAAATACACTAGGAGCAAAACAAGCATTGTTTGTCATAAGCCCGCGTGTGCATCAACCATCAATCATTGCCATCAGAATTGCCACAGTCTGCTGTCAGGCCCTATTAACGTTGAATTCATTTCCCTCAATTAATTCAAAAATCTAACCCCTTGACAGCCACCAATGTATGTTTTTATATCCAACCGCCCACCTATTTGTCAAAATGGACTCAGTGACAGTACAGTAATGCATTTATTATAAAACGAGAAATAATAGTGCAGACATATCATTAATTAACTCAACATTTAGAAAGGACAAATATACAGCAACAGCATTTCTGCAAATACTCTTGTTGGCACTCAAGTCAACATTTTAAACTACATTCTTGGATATTGCCAGTATAAATCCATTATTAATGTTATTTATATTTTATCAGAGAAGAGTTGCCATCTGATAATGTTTGCTGACCCCGCTCATCTTTGATAAAACTATGTTTTTTTCTGATGACAATGAGCTTATAAAGCCAAAGCCCACATACAGGATCCCATCAAATGTCATCAGCAGTGCATTACGGTCTGACCATTTGTCTTATCTAAATCCCCCCTCACACACACACACACACACACATAGTCATGGAGATAAACAACAAAATAAAAAGAGTATATAATTAATGAACAGCACAAAGCACAACTATCCTTATCAAAGAGGCTACTGTATCCTATTAAACAACAGTTTTGTCTTGAGGACGACAAGAAGACTTGCACGCCTAAAATGTAGTGTTGAAATTAATTAAGTGTGAGCAAGATTTAACTTCATCATTTGAAACTATAATTGCCCAGAGGGATTAAAATGAACTCGGTAGGCTGTAGTGTCACCCCACTGGGCTCCCCATGTTGGGAAATGTCCAGTTTTAAAGATTAATTTACATCTTTGAGGAGAAATCTCAATCTTTCTCAAACGTTAAAAGAAGAAAAAGAAAAGGAATTGGCAATCAGATGCCACTTGACTAAAATGTTCACCATGCAGAATCCACAATTACATTTTTCCTGTGCATGATTCCAATCACGTTAGGGGCTGTGCAGGGAGCATTTCACCGTGTATATTAATTACACAGGGGCTTTGTCATGTGAGGGTCACAGCAGCCTTGCTAGCTAAGCTGGGTCATTTAAACTGGGAGTGCAGCTTTGTGAGCCTGCTGTGCACATCACGGCCTCAGTCACAAGGCAAAGAGCTGCAGAGATAGGTTGCTGGTGTGATTACCAGTTCAGTAATAAATACCAATTTCTCACCGGCACCTGCAGAACTCATGCGTCTAAGCAGCTCACAATAGGATTAAAATATGCCTATTAGACTGTGTTTATTACAGATTAGAAAGTTAGGACAGCCAATTTTTACGCCCACCTAAAGTACAAATCTATCAATTCTAGATTAAGTGAAGTAACGCTTGAATACAATGGTTTTCACACCAGTAAAAGAATGAAAATTCGGATAACTTATGCTTATAAGACCTTAACTACAGTTAATTTAACACCATATGTTTTGCTATTCTCCATTTGTGAAACTCTGAAACCTGTTTTTTAAATACATAGATCAATGTGGGGGGAAATTGATACAGCATTGTATCGCGGTATTTTCAGTGGCAATACTGTATCAATACACAGGCGCCAAGTATTGATCTTTTATTATATTTGTGTTGGTCAGTTTGCCGGCCTGACAATCCCATTTTGCCGCAATAAAGTTGAAGTGAGATGAACAAACAGAGAAATGTTTCTTTTTAGATAAAACAGATGTTGACCAAGCTTCATTTTGGGGACATCATATGAAATTGGGAACAATTTGAAGTTGGAAAAAAGGTTTTAAATTGCAATATATTGCAGAATATCGCAATATGTTTAAAATTGTAGTAATATTAATAAGTATCGTGATGACATCGTATCGGGAGGCGTCTGGTGATTCCCACCCCTAGTGTCAACTAAACTCTTTTATTTGTGTTTTATTAGTGTTGGCTGACATGAGCTTATGTGACACTTTGGAAAAGGAACGGCATGAGTTGTCGATGGTTAGCCCTACAGCAATGACTCAGCTTGGTGATGTGTGGGACATTTCTCACATCTCTTTAGGCAAACACGGCAAATAGCTCCAAATAGCTCCCAACAACTCCTGGACCAGAAGAAAAGGGATGCTCTTCCTGATAATTCCAAGGAGCATTTTTAACATGAAATGTTTTGCTTTTAATACATTGTTTTTTTTAAACTTGCATGTTACGAAAAAAGAATACATACCAAGAATTTGAAAAATAATTGGGATTCTTGACAAACTTCTAAAAGCACATTTAGAAGAAGAATAGAAGAAGAAGAATCCAAATTATTTGGTGTTAACGTGACAGTAAAGTGTTGTTTATTCATTATTCAGCGGAGCACAGTAACTAACATCATTACTCTGTATTTAGGAATGAAATCTCAATTAAATGTAACCACACACAAAGCAATCTGCACAGGGTTGGTCGGTCATGTTTATAAAAAAGTGAGGATTGTAGTGTTAGGTTTTATACAAGTGTATGAAGAAAAATAAAGGGGCTCAAAGTATACAGCATACTGTAAATTATATTTCCTGCAATATCAGAAAGCTACACCTACAACTCTGTTTCCTTGAAATAATTACACTTGTACTGTTATGGAGGTCATAAGTCATCCTCATTGCCATGAACTATCCTGTACAAAAGAAAAATCTCAACACACTCATGCTAATGTCTGTAAGCAGTTATTCAGTGAGAAGCATGAATTAGGCCCCACTCAGTATGAAGAAGTGATATCCAAATCCTGTGATGTGTCCTTCTGAGGCACACCTAACAAGTTTCATTTCTGATTAGCTCAGCAGAAACTGTGTGATAGTTTACCTTGATAAATTAGAGGAGGCAACATTTAATGAATGGAACATGGGGGTCACCTTTGTTTCTTGGGGTGATACAATAAGACAAAAAAACAAACAGATTTTTCTTACTGCCACATGCCTCTCCTTAATAATCAGATTTCTCATCCTCCTCGTAATAGAGGGTGCAAAGAATCTCATTACCTCCTCTAGCTGAGGGAAGAGAGGCAACACTTCTTCTTTGACTTCTTCTGTAAACCGTGGAGGGGGAGGGAGAGGAGGAGGTGGTGGAGAGAGCATGGGACACAGAGTTCTGCTTATTTGCACATACATCGACATCCCCTTACAGATATGTAAATGACTCAGGCAAGACCCAAATGCTACAGTCTACACCATTAGTTTTCCACTTCATAATCTCCACATGGGGCCGTTAGAGGGATAATGTACCATACCATACATGGTTTACTTTTAATTAATAGGAAAAACGTATTTTGAAACAAATATTAAATCTAGATTAATGTGAATAAACCTCCCAGATCTTTGAAAGGCTCTGCTCATTTCAAAGAAAGAGAGAACACAGCAAAAGGAATCCACTTGAGAGAATAAAAAAAATAAAAATATTAACTTAATTCAAGCGGCGTGTTAATTGTTAAATGGAACAATGGGATATCCCAAGTTTATTTTTGTGCGAAATAAAAAGGGATAGCGTGGTCATCTTGTTACCGGAGAAGAGATGAAGTCATGCAGTGATTTTTTTTTTTGGACTGACAATATAAACTTTTATTTATTGATTGAGCTGCTGTAGATATTGATTTTAAAGGTGAACAATTAATAAATGCATTAGTTGATCAGCTAATCGTCAACACTTTTTATAATAGAATTGGTGTGTCCCATATAATGATACAGGCTAGATTTTTTCTTTTATTGCTTGACATAGTGCCAAATTTCCATTGCGTTTCCCCTATAATCATTCTGCCGCTGCGCATGCCTTGAACTGCAGTGACGCACTGCTGGGAGTCCAGTAACGAGGAAACTCTCTGTGGTTAGTCCACGCCTGTAACAGCAGGACGTCGAGTGTGTTATCTAAACTGCTAAATTCAGTTGAGCAGGTGAAGTGAAGATAACGTTGACGGTAACTTTAGTCTACCAGTAGTCTCGCATTGCCAGACTTATCTCCAAAGCGCTGACGAATTCAGTGTTTCTAGCTGAGCTAAAAAAGAGAATATGTGGTCAAAAAAGTTCGGTGATGCGGTTTTGCCCTTGTTGTTTTCCGTGATGTTTGCTGGAAGTGATGTAATGATGTATTGTAGCATTTTATGTAGAGTGGAGATCTGCAGGGGATTCCATTGAAAAAAAAACAGCCTTTTAAATGCTGCATTGCTGTAAGGGAATAACAGGAGTTACAGGTGAACAAGCTTTAAAGTCATATATTCATGCCGATGTGAAGCGTTAAAGAAGAAACTTGTAAGTGTTAAGTTGAGAATTTGGTGTGGGGGGTAACACAAAAAAATATCAGAATCATCAAAGTCTGTAGGATTCAACCTCTGGAGAACATAAATCTCTTCACTTAATTTCCTGCCATCCATTCAAATAGTTTTTGAGATACAGTCTGAAGCAAAGTGCTGGATCAACCATCATTGCCATCCATAGAGCTGGCATGGCTAAATATATCAAATATGTGTTGTCTCAAGCCTCTAATAATGAGGTTTTTCACCTCTATCTTTTAAATCATTTTAAATTGAGTAGGTTTGTGTTTTGGACTGTTGGTTGCGCTAGTTGACAGTACCTTGAACACTCATCTTTCTCCAATTTTCAGAATTATTTATAGACAAAACAATTGAAACTGAAAATATTCACTACAGAGTAATAAAGACTGAAAAGCGTCATAAGTTACAGCCCTAACTGGTTTAATATCCTAAAAACACTAGATTCTAAATGCTCATTTCATCAGTGCGACTAAGAAATATATCACATAATACAAAATAAACCAATCATCAGTGTCAGTTTTCTATTTAAGATATTTCAAACTGAAAAAACGCCTATATATATATAAAACTTCCATTCTAAACTCCTAGTGATAAAAGCCTGCAGTGATACAGATTTGGGACATCAGTCTTCTTCTGAGGTTTTAAAAAGCTTCGGTTTGATCGCCTTTGATCATCCTTCTATCCGACAGAACACAAAGTGAAAGGAAAAGGTACAACTCCTCCACCACCCAAAGTGAAAGAGTGCAGTAGTACCCTCTGCATGCTCTGCTCTCTCCAAATGCCAGACTTTATTGCCTGGTTGAGCCCTGGTTAAACCAATCTGCACGTCTTAAATCCCAGGTCCCCACATCCTTTGTGATAAATCCATCTCTCCAACATCACAAACTCTGTTGAATGATACACTGCTCCGTTCCTTCTTCAATTCAACATACATGTAAGTCAAGCCTTACAGCTGAAGATGTGTCTGTTTACATATCTGTCACCGATGTACACTGAACAAGTGGCTCTCCGTTTCTGAGCGCATGGGGTGCTCCTACTCCCTTAAGCAAGAGGTGACAAGGCATTTAGCAGCTCCTCTGCAGTAAGTGAGACATTTGGCTTCAGTTTGCATTAAGCACAACAATTAATGCATGTTAATACTTAATTATCCTAATTTCATTTGAAACGGGCTGTGAGGTTCTAACAGGGTGGCTGGGTGAGAAAGGATGCTTTGGCAACATGGGCTTGTTGTTTTCTCTGGTAATGCTCCTAGCACATTCACATGTCCTCTGGTGTTAGGGACTCTTAATGAGGATGGAAGTTCAAACATGACATGCTCTCAAGCTTATACAATTAATTGGGCTGTTTTTTTATCTGCCAAAAAAAATCGGAAAACTATGTAATTTATTTGTATGAATCCCTGCTTACAAGAGCACTGTAAAACACCAGTGGCCTTGAAAAGTACCTACCCACAGAAATATTCTATGTATGAAACTGGGCGTAGGCCAGGTCCTGTGCAACTTTCCTTTGTAAGTCACAATCAACGTGAAAATGAGCGCACATGAAGAGCCACCGACCCCACCTTGCCTCCTCCCAGTCATTAACATGGAAATTACTGTAAATTTGATTCCGACGTCATTCTTTATCCAAACACAACTTCTTGGAGTTGGAAGGGATGATCGCCGAGGTGGAGGAGAGAAAAAATGTTTTGTTTGGAGGTTTGTCATCATGAATAAATAAAATAATAAATGCCCAGAGTGGCAAATGGTGACCGGGCAGGTAATGCACCGAACCATAGCAGAAATAAAAAGATACAGATACAGAACTTGCATCTCAGTGTCAGTCCAAATTACGCACAATAAGCAGTTTGAACTCACTGATGTAATGACATTTATTTTAATATGTGTTAGTAGGCTCAGTGAGACTGAGTCCAGCGTGTGGGATACCCGACTCAGCGGATGAGAGGTTAGTGAAGCTAGCGTCTCCACAGCAGGTGACAGCGCGCACGGCTCCACTGCGCCACGCATGGATAAAATAACGAAATAGTTAATAGGACTGCAATGACAGAGATTTGTGCAGAATCAAGACAGTCATGACGACCCAGTGTTTGGTGGCACGGGTACACCTTGTTCACTTACATAGTCTACAAACCATCCACGGGATCAATTACACATCCAATGAATTTGCCTACCCGACACGGGGTTTGTTCTTGGGGAGACGGATCCATGCGCCCCGTTTCCTGTACGCCTGAGCCTCAGCTACTACAGACTCACAGATACTATTGCATTTTCCTGTGCCGATCTTCTTACTGCAACGTGAGTAAGATATTTCATCCATGGGGAAAAAAAGATGATAGAAAATATTTTCTACATTGATTTTTATTCATATCCAGTCCTCACAGAGGTCAAGTAGGCTGCAAATGAAACAGTTATTAGTGTGAAAGATGTAAACTATTATCCACATAAATGATCAAACTATTATGGAATATCAGTGGATATAATTATGTTTTGTTCATAGAAAATGTCAAAGAAATATGCCAGTTGGAACCCTTATTTTGTAATGTTTGGTGATTTTCGGCACTTTTCAGTTAGATTTTGCCACGTTACAGAGCCAGAAAAGACATTGCGGACTTTCTGCACATTCCCACAACTGCTCAACAGTTTGCGCGACGGCCCGCACATCCTCACATCAAGTTACATTTTTTATACATTACAAAGTGTCTGTGAAAGCCAGCGTACACAAGTTTTTCGTGCATTTGCAACTTTTATACATGAGGGCCCCAGGGGTCTCATTTATAAACCTGATGTATGGGGCCCAAAATGTGCGTACGCCACTTCCCGCGCAAAGGTTGGGATTTATAAAAAAAAAAAAAACTTGATGAGAAAATGGGCGTACCTTTATGCAAACTCTGAACCATGCGTACAAACATTTTGGGGACAATGGGAATTGGTGATGCAGATGGTGAGGTGGTGAACTGAAGTCTGACTGCAAAACGTAAATGTTGTAATAAGGATTACTCGTTAAACTCTTGCGCAATAGTTACACTTTATGACCTTGTTGTTGGTCTGAACTTTAATACTGTTTGTAACAAAATTCCCAAGCATCTGAGTTTTTTTTTGCTTTTTTACCGCCAGTCGTCATAACTTGGCGTAGCGAAAAGAACAGCTGCCAGGGTAATTTACTGTACATACTGATCAGCATTCGTAAGCTGCTTTGCATTGACTATATATGGTTCTATATAAAATAGGTGTGTCAAAAGAGGCTGATTCATGCACACATTCTTGTGGGTAGTCTGTGATTTATAAAGGGAACATGGCTTACAGGTATGTATATGCACAGTTTAATAAATCTGATATTTTTTTTAGCCGTACGCCATTTTTGGCTTTTGGGCATACGTACACTTTAAGTAAGGATCCTACAAACATTTTTCTAAATAAGACCCCCTGGACTGTGTTTTCAACACAAAAGTATGGTGCAACCAAGACACTTTGAAGGTCTTTCAACACCCATTTATGTTGTAAGAAAAATAAACAAACTACTCAGCGTTAAGAGTATGCAAATGTAAGGTACTTGTACTTCCCTTGAGGCTTTTCTTTTCATGCCACTCTAAATCTCAGAAAGAAATATTGTATTGTTTACTCTACATTAATCCGACAGCTTTAGTTACTAGTTACTTCACATATTAAGATGTATGTGCACAAAACACATGTAGTTTATAAAAATATTATGTTTTAACATAAATTGACCTACCCAACAATATAATGGCCTACAAGTCCAGGTGAAATGATTAGCCAATTAAATGCAGAACTGTTTGGATTCATACTTTTACTTTTAATACTTTGGGTACATTTCCTTGATGATACTTGGATACTTTAACTTAAGTAAAAATACAGGTCTTTTAGTTGTAACAGAGTATTTTTACAGTGTGGTTTCGTACTTTTACTTCGGTGGGCAAATTAAACTTTTAGGAAACTGGGTTTATACATCTTAAATATACTGAACCACATGAAAACCAAATGGTTTAAAGAAAGACCAGTTCAAATGTTCTGTCTGTACTAGTTCATAAACTTTAGATTAACGATACAATAAATCTCAGAGACATCTCGTGTTGACCGTTTTGGGTCTGAAGTTGTTTTAGGGTTTAGCCCTGTGCCTGGTCATAGCATCACACTCAACATCATAATTCCCCTGAGGAACACAACAAAGCCATCTGTCTGGTGGGTAATGTACTGTACACATGTGCTGTAATGAGATACAATTAAATCAAACCAAATTGTGTGGACAACTAAGTGTATCTAATTTTCTAATCTTTTTGCCGTAAGCAATGTTTAAGCAGATTTTATCCGATGTTTGTGTCAGAATAAATGTGTCGGTTTCTTAAAAGTGTGCCATCTTATTAGCGTAATTCCCCAACCAGAAACCTGCAAAATGTGCACTTCTGATTTTACAGTTCCATAAAATGTCTCTAATTCTCTTTATTCCCCTGTGTTTAGGGTATTCCAGAAAAATGAACAAGGCATGGTTCGCACTGTTAAAGACTGTGGCAGTTGGAATATTTCACCTGACACGGGCTGTGCAAGTGGCATAGCACAACCAACCACAACTGGGCCATTAAATATATGTAAATGAAGAGAAACACAAGAGAGCCGGGTATAATAGCAAGCACAAGGGAGAAATGGATCCTGGGTAGTGATTAATTTATTTGATGATGCCTCTAGTGAGGAATTTTAGGTCACAAATGAAGTGACAGGATGACAAATTACCATTTTAAGGAATTTACTGGGAATCATTAATGAACAATTGTCAAGTAGTTTACAGCAGGCAGAGGATATGGAATAAATGTAGATCTCTTTCCTTATCAAGGATTTTATTCTTTTTTTAGCGCATCCTTTGTCTATTGTATAAAATGCAGCAAGCAATTCTAACTGGACAGCAACATTTTAGAAAAAACTGTTAAATAGCTGTTTGATGGAAGGTAGGAAGTGTAGTTTGATGTAGATAAGGAGCAGTCGTCTTGTTTGCTTGTTTATCTGGATAAACTCAGCTGTGATTGCACATTAAAGATTCTTATCTACAATGGCACCGAGAGCCATGCTCTTATCAACATGCAACTATGTAATAGGACTTTCTCTTCACATGCATAGCATGAAGCATCAAACTTCTGTTATTACAGCTCTGTCACCTCTTCAAGCCACATACGTAGAGCAGACACCACGATTTAGCCCTGTGCATCACAATCATACCATGTTGTTTCTAACTACTTAAAAGTAATGCTGATTCCACTGTAGATTAACACCTATAATGATGCTTTATAATTTCAAGCCCATGTCTAATTAAGAAAAGGATTATACAGAGTGATTAAAAGTAGTGCTGCACAATATGAGGAAAATATGCAATAGGGTTGTTGAATATCGAGATAGCGATATTTCTTGCAATAAATAAACAGATATTAAAGTTTACTCAATTGTGCATTTCAGGAGTTTCGGGGACTTTATTTAAAAAAAGACTTGGACCTCCCTTTGGCAATAATACATTTTTCTATGACCCTCCAAAATGATTGGGGAAAAAAGGCACGACCCTCCCTAAAAATGTATTGATGTTCTGGTTTGCGCTTGGCAAATATGTACAGATGCCATTGTTTTATTAAAACCATGACATACATGACTAACCTCTGCCTTCTCATCTTACACATCACACTCCACTGTTTTGGTGGCCATTTCAGTAGATTTACTCACTAACATTGTTGTGGAAACACAATAAGTACAGAAACTAAATGCACACTTCCTTCATTGCTTCAAATACTAAGTACTCCTCTAGTAAACTAGTATTCACATGAAATAATACAATAAAACATTGAGACCATTCAACAAAGCACACTGGGTAATAACAAATTCAATATGCGAATTTGTTGCTATGGACTCATCACCAGGCTTCCTTAGTCATTGTGTATATTAACACAGGTAAAGCTGCCGAAGCTGAACATTATCCAAAACTCTATTTCTCAGACGAGCGTGAATTTGGGAGCATGCATGCTACCATTCCTTACTGCTCAAATGACTTGAAAAGGCTGTCATTTGCACAATTTCACAAATAATCACCAGGACCGAAAGGATTTTGAGTCGGGTATGGCTGCAGCCTGGAAACCTCTCGCCTCATGCCCTCCTGTCTACGTGTTGTCCGCGAGCTTTGACTTTTCAAAATAAAAGCTTGCGTCTGGTCCGCTATGTTTTTGTACGTTGGTGTTTTCTATGTTTTCAACATCGCAATATGTTGTAGCCTTCTGCAAAATGTATAATGCAACAGTTGATATTTTGATTTTAAAAAAACAATATTGTGCATCCCTAATGTAAAGCACGGCATATTTCTTATAGGAAGAAATAGATATATTGCTTCTGGCATCTTTTAAACAGTTTGGCTTTGTCACTGACAGAATAAATCAATTCATTAATTAAAATGAAGCTCATGCGTAAAACATGGTATCATAGTTTATTTAAGTGTTCAAGGAGACAGATGCTCTTTCAAGAGTCGCTGTCAAGCTTGTCTGTCCTGTTCACTTTGTTGCCTTTAGATGGCTTTTAAAAGCCAGTGGTAAAATAGAGCTGAGATGACAGGAGGAATCTTTACTTCGTTTATTAATTCGACAGATTTCTTGATTCCCCTCCTGGGCCCCTCTGGAGGACCCAATGCTTCAGTGACTCGATGGTGCATTATAGTAGGTGTGACAAATATCTTTGGTTTAGAAGTGCTAGCGGTATGCTCACAGATGTCATGTCACTGGGATATCTTACAACACTCATAATTGCACTTTCCAAAACAAAAATAGTGTCCCAATTTGGTCCATGCTGCAATAATGTGTTCCTGAGATAAGGCTACTCTGTGTCTGATATCGTTAAATTTGTTTTATATGGGGCATCATACTAGAGAAGCAGATTTCACTTTGATTAAAGAAATTGAAATAGAGCATTGTATTTGAAATAGCAATGATGTAGTAATACAAAACCTGCTGAAATTGTAGTAAGAGCAATTTGCTCTATAGTATACATACATTTACACAACAATATGGACTATTTGTCAGCTTATTCCTGAATGCATTAAGTAAAATCTAAATTTAACTGTAATATAGGAAAGAAATCAGTATATTTCATATTATGTTTTGAGTTTTGTATCTATTTGGTCAAAATTGAAATTGCCAAAAAGAATAGATTTAAATTGGATTTTTTTTTAATTTGTGTTTTCAGCCGGGTCAGTCTTTGGTTCAGCCTGAGATCTTTACTGAATCTTGATGGGTGCTGTGTGGGAGGGAACTTTAAAAGGTTTCGTTGTTGTTAGCCATTGCATCTTTACTCCTTGACTCTATACATTACTCCGTAAATTACTCTATACAATGCTTGTACATTACAGGTAGACCAGTAACACACTTACTGGCAAAATGAACATGCTAAACCTGCACAAAGAAACCTTGTAATTCTCAAAGCACCTACTAACTAGGAACCTGCACCCCTAACTGTGCTGCCAAGCAAATAGCGTCTCTGTGCTCCTGTGCTATTTGCAGGTATTTAAATTAGGTAACATGCATGCATTTGGTGCAAAATTGGCCCCTTTCAATGCAAATCAGCCTCATTAGAAGAAAAAAAAACAGTCCATTTTACAAATATGAGCGCTAATAGCCACATGCAATTCCAGTGAAATTATAAACATCTTCAGAGAATTGGTGGTAACAGAAGAGCAATTTTAAGGGTTGTTCTCTGTTTCAAATCATGCCATCTTCTTTTACAGTCTGAAGGTGTGTTTAAAAACACCAACAGCCCTGACAGACCGGGATATCAATTTTCTCTGTTGCGTTTAAATTTCTTAAGGTTTGGAGAAAGGCCTTTCTGCACCTCGTTGTATGACCTGTAGCTTGTGTTCTTAAAATTTAATATTTCCTTTTCCTACCATTGTGAACATTTAAACTTTGCCGCGTAGATAAATGCAATCAGACGCAAAAAAAGAGCAAATTTCTCTAAGCTGGTTAAACTGTATAAGTGTGTTTGCGTTGTAATATCATTAATATTATTATTAGCGCAATATGTTTTGGGAATTGGATCTTGAAACAAGGCAGATAGCAGTTGCACGTGACGCGCAATTCATGGTGCCATCAGTGGCTGTGTAAATAACATGAATAAAAAGTAACATCTGGGGAATCGGTAGTAACTACTAACTAGCTTCTACTTCATTAAATAAAAACTAAACTTTGCAATTGGTCTTTTGAAATGTTGAATTGTAAAGGGACATTTGTCGGTTCCTAAAAAGTGCTATGTCGGCTTGTTGAAAAAGAAAACTTATTCTCGAAAGACATACAACAATATGACACCAGTGGCACAATATATGTTTTGTTTGAATTCACTGACCACTGCAAACCAGGAAGGGATATAAAATCTCTCTGTAACACAACCATCACAGGATGATATGAACAGCTACAATGGCCAGACAACTATCTTCTACATAACATTTCCTGTACTCACTACTCTGGATTTGCGTTACAGGACAAAGAAGCATTGCGCCCATTTCCCTTTCTTTGTTCCAGCATGCCTTACATCAAATATTACGGAGGAGCGACTTGGTGTTCCTACGATAGATCTTGGTTATTTTGCTCACATTTCCTTTAAATTAATTACATGAATGATTACTTTGCTCAGAAAAGCAACACTCCTACTGAACATAAGTCTGGCAGTAACACAACAGCCTATCACAACTCACTGGTGCAGACACAGCCTATTTTTGCTCACTACGCAAGTACTGCATTAGAGGGAAACGTGGAAATTGGATGCTGAAATTGAAAAGTCTTCTTTGGAGAGCTAGCTCTGCAGAAGAATGAACCATTTTGCTTGTTCTTTTTCAACAGCTCAAAAACTAAATCTAATTTATTGATTAGTTAATGGGATGGTTAATCATTTGTCAAAAAGTTTATTGAAAACAATGTACATTTCTCTTAACATTTTAATAATTTGGTTTTGAGAGCAAGCCTTAAGCTGAGGGGTCATTGATTTACATTCTTACTTGACTGCAGCAATTCAGCTGACAGGCATTACAAATACATTTTTTTTTAGTATGTCTAATTAGGTTTTTAATTTGAGGCACATCCTGTCATGCTTCTAGCAAAAATCTCAGAGACAGCTTTAAGATATAGACAGACAGACAAAAAGAGAAAGATGACAGACAGGTAGACAGACAGTTTGGCAGACATACGCAGGACATGGAATCCATATCTCCACTGTAAAGTATTGTTGTTTTTCCGACCATTGGGACATACTGGTACTCTACCTCTGGATAACCTTTGACCAAACCTCTTTGGTGTCACATCTGAATGCATGAGTGACCAGGGTAATGTTCATACTCTGCATTGGATACACATTGCATGTACCATGAAAGTGACTATGAGCTTCTTTCCAGATTGTGCCCAATTTCATGGTGCAATACACACAGCATCAGTTGATCAGTTGTGGATCCTCAACAATAGAACGAAGCATTTTGCATTTTAAGTTATGCAGTGAGTTCTTTATGTAAGACTTATCGCTCCAACATATTTAAATAAAGACAGTAAAGAATGATTTATCACAGACATCTGTGTGTCTGTGTTTTAAAGCTGATACCAGAGAACCTACTGAGATCAACTCTCCCAATGATGCTGAAAAAATAGAGAGGATATTCTCTCTCTTTCTTTCTTTTCCGCTCTTGGCCTTTGTGAAGGTAAAAATACGCTGAATGCAAGTGATCGTGTGGTTGTGGTTTGATTAACCTCTCCTCCAAGCTGTTGCTCCACACAATATCATTGCCTATTGACCCACAGGTGCTCAGAGGTAGGGCTGGTGTAAAGGGCTGGTGTAAAGGTCTGGAGGTGTGGGACTAGCAGTGGTAGCAGGCCCTGGCCTAATTGTCTGTTCTTTGTAACTGAAGTTATTGGCAGCTGCCACTGTCTCAACCATCCTGGCTCCAGCAAAATGAGCCAGAGCCTGCTAATTGCAATGGCCTTTTCATCATCTCAAATCAAACACTTTCATACAAGCCGGGAGAGGCAGCATCCTCTCAGACCATTAGTGAAGTCCTGTAAGTATAGCACTGAGTTCAGATCTGGATAAGCGCATCACCTACACCACTCCCAGGATGTTGCGCACTCTACCTCACTAGCTATGGGAGCATTTAGCACACAGCCCCATTGACCTCCTCTCTCTCTCGCCTTACCTGAATGCCATAACCCGATTTTGCCAGTCATTAAAGAGGGTGGTTGGCAGGAGGGCAGATAGCGTGTGTAAGTGGGGATGTGATGTGGGTGTGATGGCGGTGTTCAGCGGTGCTGGATTGTAGGAAGGCAACTGGTCCTCCTGACAAGAGATCAATACTGTCCTCAGAGTGGCTGCAGTCAAGCTGCTGGGTCTGACAGGGGGCCGTGTGGCGTAATTGGATCAGGGGGCGCAGCAAGTCGCCTTCCCACCCCCCCTTCAGTACTGTCACAGCTGTCACATGTCATCCCCCTGCACTGCTGTCACCCCAGGAGGCTAGTGGTTCTCTCCCTCTCCCCTTCACTTCGCACCCATGCAAATGTCCACTTAGCAGATGAATGCCGCCGATATTAGGCACATTCTTCATGCTTTTATGCAAAAGTAAAATCTATGTCATTTGAGAATTTCATGGAAATAAAGTCGCCATTTATTCAGAGCCAAAAGAGTGAAACCGCCTGTAAAAAGTGAAAATGGTTTGGTTCAGCTTATTAAAAATGGAAAGAAAATAAGGCTTTGGAAAAACAAACAATGAGGGAGTTGAGGATTAGAGGAAATAAAAAGAAAAGCGAAAGAAAAAAACTTTATAAACAACGTACAGTAATGAAAAATCTCCCACCTCTATATTACCTCATATACCAGATATATATCCCCAGTAACACTTAATCCAAAACTATTGATTGGCATTATGCAAGCCTGCAAGAATGTCTGTAAATTGAACCACGCATCTTGAGGTGGCAGTTGTTTCCCAATAAATATTGTAGCACCATTGTCAGATGTGACTTAAGTTGATAGATTGTCAAGCAGAAACGTACAAAAATAAATCTCCAGTATTTTAATTATCTTTATTTAAAAATTGTACTTCATGGTTAATCTGTCATTTTTCAGCATGGCTGAAGGGAGATGAAGATCAGTTTAATGATCAAAACAGGGAAGACTCACTGTAAAAGTCTCCTTGCTGTAAAAAGACAATAATGGAAATAGTAACTCTCTGCTGTTAGTCTAGCCAGTGTGGATTCCAGCTGAAAGCCATTTAAAAACAGTGCTCTATCAAATACCTGGAGGATACTGACAATTTTTTGTCCACCATGAATAAAACGCTTCCCAAATCTAAACTGTTTGAAAGCTTCAGCAATTGTTTCCATTTCATCCAAAGCAGCCTGAGCTTATTTAGAATAATCACACATCATGTGACAGACGTGGATATTTCCAACTGCAGACATCACAGAGCTGGGAGGATTAAAGACTGGTTAAACATTAAACAGGAAAATATGTAAATTTCCAACGCTAATTAGGAGATGCTTTCTGTGACGTTATCCTCCAAGAGACTCTCTGCCCTCAATTTTCACACACTTAATCAAATTAAAAGCTTACGAGCAGCATGATTATCGGATTATCGCTGATACATGTACAATTCCTTTTAGTTTGGGCAAATAATGGGAGGATTCTTGTACAATCTATCTAATGGCTTAACTCACTGTTTGATTTAGATGTCTATGGTTTGGGTCATACTAAATCCATTACATTTTTCATAACATGGAATTTATTTTCTAGAAACAAATCTAGCTTTTGTTATTCTTATCAAACATACATTTACACAATGGCTTGATTTTGACAACAGATGTTGTAAATGTGCCGCAAAGGCCCCTTTTTTTACATTTTTGTCTGTGGTGATGAGGATATTGGATCTAGACATTGGTTATGGCACAGTTCAGATGGCAGTGCTTTGATCGTGAGGCCTGAAGACTCATGGACCTCAGGGCTGAAAAGGCTTTTCACACAGGCAGAACACGTTTCATACATGTACACGCACACGCTGTGATGGTTAATACACTAAAAGAACATGCACAACTGGACTCACATAAAAACACACGGGTGAAGCTGAATCACCATTTCAGTGATCTATGACAGCAAAGCCTTCTTCTGGGACTGCACGTTCACCTCAGCAGTCTCAACGGTTCACCAGGCCCAAGGATGTGGTTAACAAATTGGGAGAAAGCTCGCCAACTTCAGGGCGGTCGCAGGCTTGTGCTAAGTGATCTGTATTCCCTGTGAATCTGCGGTTCCTTAACCCTGTGAAATTAGAGAACACTTGCTGAAACTCGCCCCCAGACCTCTCACATAATACAGAATTCAAAAAGCACCATGCATCAGTGTCCTTGTGTAATGTAGATGGGAAGAACCAGCCAGAACAGAGGCAGGTTTTCTTCCCTAAACATTGTTGGAAAATTATTATGACTATCTACATTATATATACAGTAACTCCCTCTTACTGTGCCACAATATACAATTGATTTTTTTTCTTCTTTTGTCTCTCAATTTTGGAGGCTTTTTGCCACAGTAGGAATTCCACGACGCTATACCCAAGTTTTGTCAAAGTGTTTTGTAGATATAATTTACCAGATACCACCTGCTGTAAGACAGTTAACAGTAAAAAGAACAAGGCTCTCAGAGTATCGAGGAAAGTAAAGATTGGCAGGTGAAAGTGAGGCTTACAGGCTGACCTACACACAAGACCTCTTCATCCGTGACTCATAATCACTACTCTGGGGGAGTCACATGGTCTGCTAAAAGGCAGCCAAAGCCATTATGGGGGTGCTTAAAACTCCACTTAAAGATCACTTTATAGCCTATTACTTTAACTGTGGTTAGGTATTTACATGACACCTCCAGCAGCTTTTTGGTTTGGTAATACATTTGCTTGTGGGTAGAGCATCTTATGTGTCTGCTGTGACAAAGTGGCCAGCATCCAGGCAACCACAATATAAGGGTGTAGCGTATGTCGGCTGAAGATACAATTGCCCATATTGTAAGGAACAAAAAACATTGCCTTTTAATAAAAATATATATATAGAGCACTATCACAAAGCCGGAAATGCTACATTTTTCTTAATTAGTTGAAGGACATTTGTATGTCGGCATGAAACGCTGCTGCTGTTGCACTGTGCATGACATGACCAGGACCTGGTCTCCCAGCAGGGTAGGCTTGGATCAGTGGAGACAGCCCCTACCCTGGGGTCAGCTGCGACCGTGCAACCCCACCACTCTTACGTGGAGCCTGGGCGATGGAGTGTAAATAAAGGGAGAGAATTGTGAATCTTGTCATGGCAGCAGCAAGCGGAGGAGGTCAAACAAAGATAGTTGCCCGCAAACCTGACTTGGAGGTTTTTTGTGACTGTGTGGAGGTGGCTGGTTGGCTGGCTGAGGAGAAGAATGACTACCATCACTATGTCCCCTAACATCCTCCCTCTGGCCTGACAGCTCAGGAGTAATTCACCCGGCTGCTCACGACTGACATATGACTTAATCAACCATATGTGCACTAATGAATGGCCATATGAAAACAATTAAAGCTATCAGAGTGGCCATGGCATGTATTCAGCTGTTAACAATTTAATTTTTTTCTCAGCTGCTTCAAAGTATGCAAGAGTATATGATTACATATATAGCAATCATACTTTCTTTCTTGTCACTGACTTTCTTGTCACTGACAACTTCCAACAATAACTCATTTATCTGTGCCACTGAATGTATTGTAGATGACAGTAAATGAAAGGCCATTACCAGGTATTTTCTGACAATTAAGCCACGGATAGATCAAAACTTTAATTTTACTTCATTATTTCAATATCCTGCTCTTGTGCAAATGTCTCCTCAACAAAGGATAACAATCAATTAAACATTTATGGAAATGGCATAGCATCCTGTAACACCAGGCTATTTCCCCTGACATTTTGCACCCATTATATTTTCAGACATTTGATGAAGCTCCTGACTCATATATGGACATTTTGATAAACACTGACATGTACAAGTCTGGGACAAGGTAACCGAGTGCATGTCTCTATTTGAGACAGTATCTTGTGTTTGCAATGAGTATTACAATGAGCCAGTCCTAAAATTGTCTTAAACTGACAAATCACAGGATTAATTGTTACCTATTTAAATTTCTTTAGAAGAGTAAGCGTTGTTTATAACTTCAGGTTGACTTTTTATAGGCCAACGAAGTTTGGTGTGTGTCGAAAACATTCTTTTCCGAAGCACAGAGAAATGTGCTGTATTTTCCACTAAAATGCTTAAGTGATATTATTAGTTTTGGGGTTTGATATATGCAAATATGCAAACAAGAAAAAGGAATTTGCGTAGGGCATTGACCACGGCTTCAACTGGCAGACATATTTACAATGTAAAAGATTCATATCCTCTGTTTATCATTCATATTCGTGGTACTGCATAATACCACTTCCCATTTTATGACTCAATCAACAGGAAGTGAAGCAGAATCCTTCTCTGACAGTTTGTCTAATATGAGTGAGGCTATGGGGAGTGTGTGTCAATGTTTGCAGTGGGTTTGCTCATGGATGAGACTGTGTTCAACATCTTACCTCTCTATATGTCGCTGGTTTTACATTACAGTAAAAAGCAACTCACTTGCCACTCAAAGCTTTGAAGTTTTGGAATATTTCACTAAAAGTAAATTTTAGACATTTAACATACGTAAGTAAAGCTTCCAAACTATAAATTACATGAATCATATATAACCTTTTGCCTGTGTTTGAGTGGTTGCATCCTATCTTAAAGAGGGGCGAGCAAACAGAACTCCGATGTATTCATTCTACATCTCCTTTCAGTAATGCATTATTTTAAGAGTAAACCTTGAAGTCTTGCTCGCCTTTAGGCATGTACCTTAACAAAAGGTTTACAATTCATACGGCTATTCAGAAAAAAAAAGAGTTTGGATAAACAACATGATTCATCAATAAAATTATTTTCAACTGGCATATTATGGAAATTTCAACAGTCATAGCAGATTAACCTTGTGAGTGCTTTTGATGGGCCCCTCTTTGATACAGTACATTAACACGAACCTGTTTGGTGAATTATTTCATTTCCGTTTTATTTTTTAATCCCCAGCTTGACCTTCCTCTAGCAAAATATTCTATACTATAATGTTGGAATATGTAGTCATAGTAAATATATAAATAATTAATTCTTAAGGTAAGAAAACTGTCAGTGGACCGTGTGCAGAGAGCTTGTCCTAGCCACCTTTCTAGTAACACATTGTATAGTAAAGGCTTCTTATCCAGTGTTCAGAAAAATCACAACTGGAAGCTCATACTAGGTAACGTGAAATAGGGGAAATAGGGGAAATAGGTCCCCCCCCCGTCCCCCCCCCCCCCCCCCCCCATTGTAATGGAACATGAAATGTTTGTTGCAGTGCCGTAGTGTGAAAACGTCATAACTTCACTTCAGGCCTGGTGAAGCTCACAGTTTAAATGGAACATCCACATTAAAATAATGGCTATATGTTATATAGATTTATAAAAATTGTTAGTTCAAAAAGTTAGGCAGGCTGGGGGGGGGAACTCTTATTAATGTTAAAAAACCTCAAAGTTAAAATTTACATGCCATGGGACCTTAAAGTTGCTCTTCAATTCAGCTTTGCACAAGAGGATGGACAGACCATTAAATATATGGGGATTTCTTTTGTGTGTCCGATTATTGTGAATTATTTCTACAGGTAACATTTAATATAACCCACCGTGTTCACTGCGCACGCACGTTTCTTAGCCTGAAGTATAGCAGCTTATAATGGCAAAGGGAGCAACAAGTCAGCAAACTGCCAAGATGCTTTCTCTGCTCTCTGTCTGCTCAGCTGCTAGACCGCTGTACTGCAAAGCATCTGCCATCAGCATTGTCGGCACCGTTTTATTTTTTAACTTTATTGACAATAGAGATTTCTGAATTGTCTGTGAAATGGAAAAAAGCAGAGTAAAGAAAGTGCAAGCGTAAAGGCTCAGGCCATAGCACAGCAGCATGGGTTTGATTCCAACCCTTGGCATCATCCCCCTCTCTCTCTCTCTCTCACTTTCTTGTCTTAAGCTGTCCTATCCAATTAAAGGCAAAAAAGCCAAAATATAAACTTAAAAAAAAAAAAAAGATTTTGATAAAGCTGTTGATTCTATAAAATTCACATCAATAAATGTGCTTTACTGAGGTCTGTTTTTCAAACATGTGTTTAAGACTTAAGTGTATTGATACCTTAGATGCCATCTGCCATCATTTTAGTGCTCATATAAACATTTTCATGGGAATCATCAGTTGGATTGGCTTTATTTGGACGGAAACTCATTAAACCAAAGGGTTTTTTACTGGGATGTGACTACATTTCTTTGTTTCAGAGATGTAAGCTTTTAAATGTAACTAATTGCATGCACTGTGTCAAACGGCTGTTCTAGCAGCACAATGATACAATGACAATACACTAACTTTGAGTGTCACCACTGACTAACCCCACTCAATAAAGTATAGAGATAGAGATAGAGGTACAAAGCTCAGGGCGCAGTAACTTCCTGAAGTTGATCACATTGTAACTAGAAATAGTTTTTTGATAAATCTCCTTAAAACAAAGACATTCTTATGTGGCTTAAACAAACAAGATATAACATGTTAGGGTTGGTAAGCAGATTTTGTTACCTTTGGACAAGGCCAGACTGGACGATTCCCCCATTTACAGGTTTTCTGTTAAACTAAGCTTACTGGCTGCTGGCTGTAGCTTTATATTTGCCAAACTGACATGAGGGAATCTTCCCATTTAATTCATAGCAAGAAAGCAAATAAGCAGATTTCCCAAACCGTTGAACTATTCCTTTAAGGTTTAGGATGGAGTTTCATTTAAACTTTAATTGAATGATTAAATGCTTCTCTATGGAGGAAGTTACACCAACATCAGTCCTACGATACCTTTTAAAACCTTACTGGATGAACTCGAAAATGCATGGTTTTGAATATCAAAGCCTGAGATTGAGAGTGACTTTGTGACAAACAATAAAAACATATTTTCTAACAAAGCAAATCTTCAATCAAAATCAATTTTCAGTATTTTCAAATTCAGCTCCAAACACATTCTCTTTTAAGTGCTATTTTTACCTCCATGTAATCAGAACTACCCAGAGCAACAATGATTATGCGGCAAATATTTCTTTCATAAAAAAAGGTGCCATGTGCTCAATGAGCTTTGAATATGGTTTAATACCCAGGTTGCCCATTTCTCTCTTGCTAAGTAACAAGTAGCACCTCTTACATGATGTGGTTTGTCCTCTAAAGCAAAGTTACTGACATTGTTGAGGGATGAGTGAACACATAACAGAGCAGTGCAGTGCTTGTGATAGTGCTTCACATTGGACTCTATTCACCCCACTTTAAAAAATTAGTAATGGTATCCCCCAGGTGTAGCGCACAATATACAGTGTGATTACAATATCCATATGCACTGTGGGAACCACGGTACGTAGAGGAAGATATGAATCCTCCATACAAATATAAAAATCAACAGTGTTCCCCTATTCCATATATAATCAGTCAGCCCACTGCGGGACGAGATATCAGCCTAGCTTTCCATTTGCTGATAGTGGCATGCAGCGGCATTAAGAAATCACCCTGA
The DNA here is from genome assembly GCF_013103735.1 of Etheostoma cragini. Taxonomy (NCBI): domain Eukaryota; kingdom Metazoa; phylum Chordata; class Actinopteri; order Perciformes; family Percidae; genus Etheostoma; species Etheostoma cragini. The sequence goes on from NC_048417.1 coordinate 16,339,175, forward strand.
ATGTGCCGGGGTAGATAACTGAACATGTTGGGTGTCTACGGGAGATATATTTACACAAAACAGGGAGCAGACAGGGTAGATCTAATTGACTAGGTAGCGGTTTGCCGAGGTCTGTACGGCAGGTCTTAGAGTCGAGTGGATGAGGGGCTTACAGAGAGGCCGTCAGAGAGCAAAAGATTAGTGCTGACGTCTCTGCCACATCAATTACAACCCGCTGCTTGGCTGGGGAGAAATCCCCACCACTGTCTCTTCAAGGCCACCAAGCACAAACTGGGTGTGTCAGAGGTCATCCAGGGGAGGAAGTGCAAGGCCCCAGCCCTCCCATTGGGAGTCACTCCTGTGGGCTGGTGGTTCAGAGTCCCCTGTGGAGGGTGGCGCCACAGAGAGTTTCACAGCAAACACCAGACCTGTCATTCACCAGAGCCACATGGTCCTGCTCAGCAGGAGGGGAGTGGCAAGGATGAAGAATATAGCACAGGCTCTGCTATTTTTCATTCAGTTTAATGGTGTTGCGTAGACGTGTGACAATGTTCTCATAATATGTTATTTGGTTTTTGCATTCATTTTAGATCAAAAATCATTATGTTTTAGCTAAAATAATAGTTCAAAGAAATGTTGGACTATTTGTTCTCAGTCCAAAATAATGACTTCAACTTTACCAACTTTACATGCAGTGTGTGGTTGATACAAATAAACAGATAATAAAAAGTTCAGTAGCTCAATAAGAAAATACTATTACCTTTGTGGTGCAGATTATTGAGTTATGCGAAAAATGGATGAAATATATTTAAACACAAATCTCTTAAAAATGAATTATTCTGTCATTGCTAGGCCACACAATTGCAGTGATGCGTTTAATCTACACTTCTGTTAAACCCAAACAACCTCTAATTCAAAACCCTGCTGACTACAAAACCTATCCAAGTCTCAGCAAACACGAACACAATGTCTTGGTGGGCTGGCCACCGGGCCAGAACAGCATGAAGCCATCACACAGAGTTAGCCAGCCTACTCTGTCCGCCGGTTGTTGTCGGACCAGTCAGAACCCCCACCCCACTGCATCCAGATCTGCATCACGGTCAGTGGGGGGCTGACACAGGGCATTAGCCAGCAGGGCCTCTGATAGGACCAACACCTTTACCCTTGGCTCAAAACCCCTACCATGAACCTTCACCACAAGGATGAGAGGCCCTACTGGGGTGGCCAAAATCTTTACAGACCGCTCGGTTTATTCACATCAACATTATTTCAGCTGCAGTGTCGAGAGGATAGTTTTCACTTCGTACTATATTTTCCTTCCGTAATCTGTATTTATTATTTTGCCACTGCTCTGATATTGACTATCTTGATATTGCTTCTACTTTTTACTGTACTCAGTCCCAGAGTAAAGTGAATGATCTAATTATATTATGTACAAATACTGTGCAGTCAGTCAGTCAAGCATAGAGGCAAAGCTTAGTGATAATGCACTAAGCAGAACAATATTTTAGTTTCCTGAACAGCTATGAAACAGGACTTCACAGACTCCGAGAATGGGATCATAATCCCATTAACTTTAATTAGATTTATGTGGCGCTCACCTTTCTTCTGTGACAACAAATTAATGATAAGCTAAAGAGAATTAAAACATTGGTACGTGAAATCCTTTTCTTCCCCTCAAGGCTCTCTACTGGGTCCCAGCCTCACCTAAAAGCTCGTGAGAATTTAGATCAAACCCCTCCTGTGTAGAGCTAAGGGAGACCAGCCATAAATTGCTAATAGACTAAATGAAACGAGGTAGGAGGCTCCTGCTCTGCAGCAATTACCCCTTAGATGTAGTCATTCATATCCCTGCATGTCTCGTATCATCAGGGCAGCGTCGGCATTTTGTCAGGCTGTCTTTGTTGAACAGCTCTGGGTTGGTGTTAGAAGACTGACCATGGAACCGATACGCAGGGTAGCATTTGAAACAACAAAGTGCCGTTTGACTGGCTGGCCGCTCACAAGAATGGCACCTCTTCCTGCCTTTCATGTAGCATGGGTTCATATAATCAATTATTAATCAAAGTTGCGTTTTGAAATTCAAACTCAAAGACACGTCCGCCACACTTAAGTATCTCCCTGTGTTTTTTATTTTTATTTGCTTGGGTGCCTTTTCATGCCTTTATTTATGATGCTCTTACAGTTTGTGTTTTTTGATGAGCTGCTATTAAGGTACATCTTCATGCAGCGGTGGGTTCATTTTGTTTTTTTGGGGGGGATTTATACTAGACAAAATACATATATCATGAGCATGAATTACTTTAGAGCTCAAACAAATCAGTACACCACATCCAATCAGATTATAGGACTTAAAATCAAGAGTTGCTCCATTTTATTAATAACGCTATATTTTCAGTATACCATACATTACAATTAGGTGTCTATTTGGCCGGAAATATCCTGCAAATAGAAGTTATTTTAGATTATTTTTCTACTCTATACTTGATGTACCATGACTGCAATGTTACTTTCCGCCTGTAAACAAGTTCTGTTTAATATAACAATCGATCTATACTTAACAACTGAGTACAAATAAGATGTGATGTCTGCTGCTACAATATACGAATGCAAGAGAGATGCATATACTAAAAAAAAACATCCAAACTGTTTGGTTTGCTTGTCTCTGTTTGGACCGTGTGTTCGTCACACGGTTCGACGCACGTGCAATGTAGCTTCGTGCCTGTATGTGACATCAGACAGTGTGTTTCCCCTTCATGCAAAACAGAAGTATGGACAAGTTCCCAACAAAACGTACAGCAAAAGACGGTGCAAAACATTTCAGACCGTCCTGCCAACCTGTATACATTTTAACATCACTGTATTGTAACCGTTTTTCAATCTAAAGCCGCTGAAGCGGCTGCTGTTTCCATCCTGTCGGCTCTGCGCATAGTGGATGCAGGAAAAAAACAGATTAGACGTACAGGATGACCTAAATTGAGGACAGCCACGCTCATTATTGTAAGTGCAATGATGAGTTAAAGAACTGAACAAAAGAATATTGGAACTTTTTATGTTTAATCTATTCTGACTTATTCAAACGATGGCGCTTTAAGAGTTCCTCTCTTTTTCTTTTAAAGGATACAATTGTTGTAAGAGCTACATGGAAGTTGGCAGTTTGATAAATGCAAGTTATTTCAATTGATTCTGTAATATTTCAATCTTTGTGTGCTAAAAAGCCACACAAGTTCCTGTAGATGGCAATACACATTCTCACCTCATTCTCACCTAGCTTTCCTCAGAGTTGGTCCCAATAACATGCTTAAAGTCAAGTCAAACTCAGTTTGTGTTTGTTTACATGATATGAACCATTTTTGAATGCTGTATCCTACATTTTTGATAATTAAGCTATAGATCATACGCCAAAGTATATTTTCAGAGTGATAAAGATTAAAAGAAAAAAATAAGAAGAACCGTACAGAACCGAAAACCCTGACCCTAAAACCGTAACACAAAACCGAATCGTGGGTTTTGTGAACCATGCCACACCTAACATAAACCGTAGGGATAAATCACACACACATCATTGATCATATCTGTGATTGAGCATAGTTGCGATAATATTAAACAATGAAACAACATGAAGTACTATGAAATATGATTCATCAATTCTGTTTATTGTAGCTAGCACAGGATACAAATAATATAGGCTATATAAACCTTTACACTTGTTGTATCACTTACTTTTCAATGGAATATCTCTGACTAAGACCTATGAATAAATATTGTGCCTCTTGCAACTCAATTCAACCATTCGATAAAAAATTCATCCATTGTTTGGGAAACTCCAACTCTTCTCTACACCTTCTACTGTTAGACAAATTGAAGTGTGCACTGGGAGGGAGGCCAGCGGTAAACACAGAGAATCTATTTAGCCATCCCATTCCAGGGCCGAGAGGAGAGCGGCTCCCTTCAAAGGCAGAGGCAACAATGTGAGTGACATCAGGTCATCCTGCCTCCTCACAGTCACCTGGCTGATAGAATTGTTCTGGGGGGAGATAGGAGGGACCTGTGAAGCACAGCTTTTTTGTCATTGCCATATCTTGTGATTGATGGCTCCATGACCGCAGTGAATCTGCCCTTTTTAAATAATTTATGTTGCCCATCGCTATGGACAAGTAGCTTATAACCGGGTTGTTATTTTTCCATTGACTGGAGAGATCAATACTTTAAAGACATGACATAGCCCCTAATGACCTACTTAAATGGTTCTCTGGAGTGCAAAACAACTGCAGTGTTTACTCAAAGAGTGAAAGCTGTTATTGCTTATTATTATTATACTGCATTGTACAGTTTTACATTGTAAACAAAAAAAAGGTGCAGGTCAGAGTTTGGGTCAATTCCCTTTACATTCAGCTTGTTATTAAAACTTGCAATCCAGATCAAAACAATGGACCCTCCATTGTCACATTCTCAATCATTTTATACAAAACATTATGATACAGTATTTGGTATTAAACTGTGATAGGAATTCACATCTTGATAGGACAAAAAGGTAAGATTAATCGCGTGATTAGCTGCTCTGGATTAAACTGTAAAGGTCTACCTAATAAAGTGATACCTCAGTTTATAATCCAAGAAATAAGCAGTCTAGTTCCCTAAAATAGTCCAGTACAGTGGTGTTGTGAATCAAAAGGCCCTTGTTCATTCTCCCTCTAACAAAGTGACAAATTAGTTAAACAACAGTGTTGGAATTCTTATTAAAGTTGATTAATTCATATCATTAGTTGATCGCATAACAGCTCATAAAATATACTAAATTAATTTCTTTACCAAGATTAATACATGAAACACTTGAATTAACATCAATAAATCAATTTGTGAATCAATTACATTATCATGTTTAAATACAGAGCTAATAGTGTACATTAACTAGCGGTGGAGAAGTGATCATATATCATTTGGCATTCCAAAGAGGAAGAGCAGAGGAGCATCCTTAAATGATCAATGATAAAAGAGATCCAACTCTGACCTTAGTAGGCCCCAATACATTTTGCATGACGTTGTTACTGTGAAACCAGTAAGTTATCATGCTTCCATGAATCTTAGATTTATTATATCGGACTGATAACACTGTTCCTATCAAATAAGTTATAATTAGCTGCTGAAAAATGGCAGTGACGTGAAAAGGACTCATGTCAAATGCAAATACTGCAAGTATGGCGGGATTCCATTCAAATCATTACTGAAATTTGATTGTAAACTTGGATCAAAGCTTATTTCCTGATTAAAACATAACCGGTTTTCCTATATATTCCATTATACTGTAAGTTGAACTTGTTTCTTTCATATATGTTAAGTATACTGTAAGGGAAGTGGAGACACTTCAGACAAGACGCTTCATCCAATTTAGCACTTGGAAACTTCCTTGTAGAAGTGACTGCTTGCTGCAGCATGAACAAGCCAGCTATGAAACACATGTCAGGGCTTCTTCGTGGTTACACTGCAGAGAGCTCCAGACATCGCTGCTCCCTTACAGGGCTGCTGCAGATGTGAGAGGTCCTCTCAACCAGGTGTTGTGTGGAACAGTCAACAGAGTTAACGTGACACACTTTGTAGAGAATTACACCTCTACCACAGCGAGCTTTGGGCCTATATGGTCTCGCTAATAAACCTGGACCTTGTAATGGCTGTCTGATCACTCAAACGTAGGAGCTGCAGCAACGGGAGGACAAGGAAATGTCATCCAACACGGATAGAAAATGTACCTCCACCTTTGTTTAAGGTTCATGTGGGCTGAGTTTGATTGCTCTCTGTGTTTGTGCCAGGAATTGGCTTGTTACATGTTATACAGTATGGGCACAAGAGTATTTTTAGCCACTTAGCCTGCCTAGGAACTTCGATATAGAATGAGTTGATGAATAAAAGCTATACATTAAGGAGCAGTCGTGCACCTGAGTGGAGGAATACTTTAGTGCATGGAGTTTTATAAAACTAATAATAATAACAATATTAATAATAATAGTAATGATGCAAAAACAATAGCTTGCAAGAACATTAAAGTCCATTGCTCTAATGCAAAAAATACAGACAATGGGCAATACGTTTAATGTAAAGGATATGGCTGGCAATATTCTATATTTTTGTTTTTGTCAACAAATCTCATGAAAGATTATTATATAATTTACTCCTGCATACTTTGCACTCTTCACTGCACTACTGTATCAACCAGTCTATATTGTTTCTGTTTATAGTGTGTGTATATTGTTTGTTTTGTTGTTTGTTTTGTAGGAGTAAGCGCATGGTGAGCAGTACGACCTAAAGCAAAATTCCTCATACCTGACAAATAATGCCGATTCTGATACACGAATCTACAAACATTTATTACAAAGTATATACTTTAAGTTAATCAAATAATTTATGAAGAAGGCTAAACAATTTCCTAAACCACATATGCACTGTGGTTTTCAGCAAACGTTACTCAAACAGGAATAAATTGTGCATTTGATGGGGACCGTTTTCCACTTTTTTCCATGGATTGGGTGCGCTTCTTAAGATGTTCCCCACCAGGATGGTGCATGTGGGATCAACTCAACATAAACTGCCACGTTAATTTAAAAAAAGTATTACATTATTACAATAGCATATACTATTTTAGGCTTTGGCTAAACAGGCAATACTTTTTAGGATCAATACATTGGTTTTTTTGTTGACAATATGAAAAATATTGAATATCCCTTGATTTAACCTTTAGATTTCCTTATAGTGGGTACCAACATTTTGTGGCATGATATAATGTACTTGACACCGATGTATGACAGACACACAATGATGACATATGATCAATAGTGTAGCAGTCTATTATTTGCATATCACTAGAATACGATCCATGTGTGGATACATTTTGAAATAAACAAAACACATTCTTATAAATGCATAACTTAATCCAAATGCTTACCAACTTAAAACAATCCATTACATAGAGGGGATCAAATTAATTCCTCCTCTTGCACCAAGAATTGCTTGATGCCTCAAGATAATTTGCCATGTAATTCTTTTCATCTACACAGATGCACTGACATACAGTACATGCTTCTTTTTTTTGTCCCCGATAACAACCGTTAATTCATCAAGAGTAAATAAAATGTTTAGTTGGGATGGGACATTAATTATCACATTCATCTGCTTGCTGCTTCCAAACTGGGCTATAATGAAATGTGCTGTAATAGAGATTGCTCTTGTGGAGGCAAGCCGTTTATGAATCGCTAGAGGTGCAGCAGCTGCATTCCCCCTTGAGAGATAGAAATTTATGCTGTATACCCTGCTGATTGTTGAGAAGGTAAAGAACCAATAGCAGCATGTTCAGAGGTTTAATTTAAAGTGTGTTTCTCACTAGGCTGCTCACAACACTTAATTAAACTCTGCTGTTTTGGCAATGACAAATGCTGTGGTGCAAGAGGAAGCTGGGCTGCTGTGACTGAGAGGCTTTTGTAATTTCTTTCATGTGCAGCGATGGCCAGATCCAGGTCAGAAACTGTAGAATTAAAGAACTAAACAAGATTTAGACATGGGGAATGGGAGGGCAAGAGAGTGTGAGGTTACAGTCATTTCTTTCTCAGGAAAAAAAAAAATCTCTTTTTTTTCTTTTTTATGTGTCCTCTCTTTCATTTTTGGAAAGTTTTGTCATAGATTTATGAGGGTTAAACTTCTGTACCTGGTTTCTTGCACTTTCCCACTGATGTTTCCTAAGGTGTGTGATTTTGATGGAGACTTTCAAATTTTACTGAAAAGTATGATGAAAAAATGAATTACTATTCCTGCACAGCCTATTGTTCCAATTATTTGATAACAGCCTGATTTTTCTATTAAGCCTCTTAGCATGTCTTTTAATTTGCCAAACCAAATTTTCACCAAAGGAAGCATTAAGTTTAAAATAAGCAAGTAAGTGTGAACCAGAGGTCTGGCATCATATTGGAAGCAGTCCAGTGACAGGGAGTGACTAATAGCTTTTATTCTGGGTAGAAATCCAATTCATGCCCAACAAAAACCTTATTTTGTTTCTGTAACGGTATGACTGTATTACTGTGCATTTCATGAGATCCATTTAAAAGGTGGAGCCAGTCTAGCACATAGCCACTGCAAAGCCCTGCCTGCTGCTGTGTTATGAAGTCGCAGAACTCTGGCTACCCTGCCAAGTAATAACCACAAAGATGCCTGCAAGGCACAAACAGGAGCTGGAGCATTTCATTCAATAATGTAATCCATACTTTTAAGTAAAAAAAAAAACTCAATTCCTATGTCCATTTTTATGACTTGAATGAATGGAACTACACATTTTTTTCTGTTGCCAGTGTTATCACAAGAGTATATGTTAAAAATAAAAAGTCGTTGTTTTACTGGCTGGGCAGCCACAAATAAATGCAGTCACTATGTTCAGTTTGGAAATGTGTGCCACAACACAATCACTGACAATTTAAACATATTTTAGTGTTTCCATTTAACAATCTTTAATCTCACTGAAGCATACCTTCTTCTTATAACCTAATAAATACAACTAATATTAACCTTTAAAAATGCTACATATCAACTCATCTATTTCATACAAATCTACTTCCTGTCATAGGAATTTATAACTTAGTTTAAAGGGTGCACATTAGCTCATTTACATTGTACTAAACCAAATTTTAAACACTGATCAGTGAAACACATTGATATATATTGACAGACAATTATAACTCTTTTCAATATAATGTAAAAAAAAAAAGAATCTGTTAATTTTTAAATAATTACACTAAAAAGGTGAAAAATGTTTTAGCTAATCCAGAGAACGCAATCATGAAAACAGGAGCATACGCATAAAAAACAACCACAGTATTTACCATGTTTCATATAGGGGGTGCAAACAGCTCCATATGTATTTTGGTGTTCTGTAAATGCCAGGGAGACACGGCAGCATCCGTTGGAGTTAACGGTGCAGCACTTTTGTGTTCAGTAGCACAAATCATTAATCATGAGGCTGGCCATATTCTTGTAGTGCCTGTGCTTTCATTACTGGGCCTAATTAAACAGTTCTGTGAACTGGAATCTCAGATTCCTCTGTTACAGATTATCATTAATTATGGTGAAAGTGCTCAGAGATGTTGGACTCAATTATATTCTGCTCAACCCTGGCAGCGGGGTGATTCATTGTTCTGAGCACTCCACAGCCATACTGTCTCTGCTTATCACCAACCTCCACTTTTGTAAATTGGGCTCTGCCAGCCAACAAACTAAGAATTATGTGCTGCTTTTTTTCATTACAAACATGTTGGAGGAGCACAGACCAATTAAGGGTGGGATATTTTGTGTGGAGTGATGAGGCAGGCATTGGTGCAATGAGATGGGGGTTGGATGTCGCTACTATGGGAATGAGCTGCACCATGCTGAAGTTGTGGCTTTATTACCATGTATGTGTGGTGCAGCCCTCCACCAGGTCCACTGACTGATTATGCTCAGCGTATTTCCCCAATATCAAAAAGCTCTCAGTACTGAGAGGTAAAATTAGAATATGGACTGAATATTATATTGATATTTCTGTGCAAGAGCTGTACAAACACATTTCCATTGTCCTGTAGGAAGCTTTAAATGGAGATTTCTACCATACTGGCAGCAATAAGTGTGTCTAACTGGAAGGAAAGAGTTAACTTTTCATAATATTTGTGTATGACATGCAACTTTTAATGCAGCTGACTAATGTCAATATTACTTCTATGGTCTTATGTAGGGTACGTGGGGGTCTCTCATGGAAACAGTGTGTGAATGAGATTATTGGCCACTTTTTTTTAGGGTCAGAGAATTGAGAGTAAAATCTGAATCCAAGAGAAGCAATGGTTCTATGGTAAGCCTAGGCCTTAGCGGTTTGCTCAATTTCATATGCCACAGTAGGTAGTGATTTTAATATATATGAAAATCAGCCAGAGCTGTGTGCATGTGTCTCTTGTAATATCACCGGTGGGAGATTTTCACATGCCTTACAAAGCAGGACTGTTTTCATTTTCCCTGACTACAGTGTTGTCTCAGTAGGGCTCGCAATCAGATACCCGTCTCAGTTCCAATTCTTTCAAGAATTAACAGAATAATGCAGTTGTCGTGAAAGGGATGTAAGAGGAAAATAAAGCAAAATCTGAGCGTAAATATACATTTTACAGTATCTCTGTTTACTTCCTTAAACTATGGTTGGTCTAATCCCACAATTCCCCTGGCAGAAGAGCAAGAAATGGGATTGTTCCTTCTAGTGACATAGCGGCAGCTCATTGAAAATGTAATACACTACTTCCAAGTCACAGGTCAGCTGGCAATCTGAATTTTAAAAAGGACTGTGAGTAATATTCTATTTTATTTTGAAAATGAACTTTGTGGCCTCCATCATGAAACCAATATATGTCTTAATCTTCAGGGCTCTTGAAGCTCACAGCTCTGGAACAAGGCCTTTGACTCCTAAACTTAATAAGGAAATCACTTGTTTTCTCATCCATCTTCACACTTTTATAGGGGCTGACACAAAATTTCCTTTATTTTAAAAGTAATTGATGAAGCATAAACTATGTTATCAAATATTACTACTTTTTCTTACCTTGTATACATACATTAAATGATCCTGTTATGCAAGAGGCCTGACACACTGAAACAGAACACACATACAAATTTTATTATTAATAAAAATACTCTATTTGTATTATTTACATGCATTTGTATAGGTCAGTGTGCACAATGTATGCTTTAGAAGAAAGCTTAAGATCTGAGCATCTATTGTAATTCTGAACTGAACATGGTTGACAGTAGCAGTGAATTTAAGCGTTAATTACACACTAACCTTTTCAAAATGGATATTTAGACACGCTCTGTCCTGCGACTCTGAATGTTCAGGAAATGAAAACATCCAACGACCAATCAGTATCTACTCACATTAGCATAGTCTTTTAAAGCCCAATGCCCCCAAAACATGCCACGGAAATCCTCTCCTATTTATCTTAAAATAGCCACTTAACTTTGACTGACACTAATTCTTACTACATGGAACTGTAGAAACCCCTTCATTTCCCCCTTCTGTCTCTGTCAGAAAATTACAAAAGACAGAGTTTGTGATGTCCCCAGTGTGCAAATCCCTTTATTCTGTCAGATTACAGCATTTGATATGACGTAGTGCGGCATTCTGGCCTCGCATGCCTGACAGAGAGAAGGGACCTGTCAGCGGCAGGGGAGAGCAGTGCAGATCATCACTCTGACTGATCCACAGGCCCAGAGACTGTCATCTCCTCCGACTGTACAAGTCAACACAAATAAAAGTGAGGAAGCAAAAGCCATAATGGCTGTGAGAGATCCAGGCTCATTGTGGCCATTACTTTTATTCAAACCTTACAGATGACATGATGTGAAAAATGAGCCTGTGTCTAGTCGGGTGCCCATTAGTGAGTGAGCACATTATCTCCCCTTTTTCACATTGAATCTCCTCCCTGCATGCAGTGGCAGTTGCTTCAGAGGAGTCACTCACTTTTATGGGCTTTTGACTGCCGTACTCTTTTAAATACAGGAGGCCTGCACCAGGCAGAGATGACGTATGGCTGTCAGCGCTCTTTACCACACTGACATATGCCTTCAGAGGATCCCTCCTTAAACCTTCTGTCTAAAACTAAGGGGGACAGCTAACCTCTTCCCTCACAGAGCAGACAAGAATGCATCAAATTGATTATTACAGAAAAAGAGGGTGATTTCTAAAAAAATCTCTATTTCTACACAATTATCGTGTGCAGTCTAAGGGCAATCATGAAACACAATTCCCCAAAGCCCTTAAGAGTATTTACAGTTTTTTAAGAAGTACTGAATTTATTAGGAGGATTTTTGGGGACAATAATTGTAAACTTGTTAATTAGGCAAACTAAGTACATATTCTACATTTACATTTTTTGGCAAGTATTGATGTTAAACATCAAGTGTAAGGCCCTTTTTCTTCACACCTCTAATAGTCGTTAGAGCACCTCCCCCAGCTGATGAAGGAAAATCAATGACTTCACTGTGTTCCTGTCACATTGTTGTGGCTGGAATTGACATGACGAACAAGTGCTTCCTCCTTGCGTCGTCCATCTATCTACACTGCGAGAAGTTCACATCATATGAAGAAGAAAAAAAAAAAAATCAACTTGCATGAAGACACTCCAATGAATATTTTAACACCCATACAACACTCAAACTAATTTTCCTGACACAATGTCTAACACATTAAAGCTTAAACTACTTCACATCCACTTAAGTTAACTAAACTTAAGTTGGTCATCATTTTGTCTAATGGTGTTTGGGGAATAAATAGAGTGGGCCTTCCCTTTAGTCTCTTCAGTAATTCTTTTCAAATTGCCAAGCAGAATAATTGTAAATGCATGAAATAAGAATTATCTGAAGGATTAGGTTAAAATGTTGAAACATGTACATCATTTTACTTCATTCCCAATGGCCATAAATGCCCCAGTGTAGAGTATACCACAGTTAACACATTTTCAACAGTAGGCTATGGAAGCCCCCAGGGTTGTACCTATTTGGAAATAACATATTTTTCATTCTACAATGGGAAATAAATCTGGATAAACTAATACAGAACAAAGCTCAGAGGTTGTGGTTAGTTCCAGGGAGTACCGGCTTCTCTCAGGCAAGAGTATGAACCAGAGCCGCTTGGTTCAATCTAATCTCTGACAAGAAACAACAAGCCTTTGGGACCCCCCCGCGGTCCACCTCTACACCGCACAACATCATAAGCAGCATAACGCAGGGGGTTAGATCTACTGTAGCTGTCAGGGGAGAAATATGTTCCCATTTTACAACTTCAGTGGCAGAGAAGACCATACAAACGCTCCTCTTTTTCCCTCACTATTGCTCACTCGTTTGAATCTCTCTCCTCTCTTTTCTGCCCACAGTTATGTCAGTTTTCCCTCAGTACCCACACACTCAAAAGGAGTTCCCTGGTGACTGCGTCCCATTACTATCCGGAGACTGCTGCACAACACAGCTGCCCTGCCCACATCCCCGGTGATACCACTCAAATTCCCACATTGCCAAGTCAAGCAGTGTGCAGGTCAAATGGGATTTGGTAGGCAGCACAGTTTTAAATCAACCTTATCACTTCTGTGTTAAAAAACTTCAAGATGTAAACGCGATATGAACTGTACGTAAGCACCAAACGTGACCGACTACTGGAAGGTTTGGCTCTATAATTAGAAATCTTTCTATTCGTTGATGATGCAAATTATTGGTATCTATTTTAGCAGTTATTCCACAATGTTCTTCAAGAGCAAAGCTTGAAATGCTTATTCAGTTTTTAACCAAAATTTCAGTTCAGTTATATAATTTTAAGAGTTTACGTTTTTCATTTTTTACTTTTATCATAAAAAACAAAAGGCCAGTTCATCATTTGGCTAAGAAAAATATGAGCTAATCACAGATATATCATTACTTGTTGGCCAATAAGTAATATGCTTTTACATTTCATAAATGACAAGTATATCTCATTACATAGTTTGCCCACCAGAGATCCTTAGATAAACTAATGCAATTAAAGCTTGTGTAAAAAAAAAAAAAAAAAAAAACATACATCTTGTTATACATTTTTTGTAAACTCTTAAATATCAAATTGCATCATCGTCAAAAATCCAAAAGTAGGCAGGCTGTAGTTGAAATTCTCTGCTTACAAATATTAAGGTCAACAGATATTGGCCTATCACAGACACATCGGTGTCAGCATATACATTTTCTGATTGGCAACGATATAGAAACTTTTTTTTTAACAGAACATATATTGCAGAAAAAGATGCTTAGGGGGATTTAGACATGGTGTTATGTAGTTCTTCATTTAAATTTAAAACTGATAAAGGGTAACATTTGATTCATACAAGGTCACGGTGGTATTACTTTATACCATTCATGTTGATATTACCCGGACAAAGCTTGGTTATACACAGTATACTGTACAATAAAATGGTTGTAAGGAGTGTTTAAAAAAAAAAAAAAAAATACAGTAGATTGTCTGCACTGTCTGTGTTTATTCTAATAAGTTACTATGATTCCACAAGGATCTCAGGCATGATTGTGCTAATCACATGACACACCTGATTTCCCAATTCATTTCCCCATTTATCTTGAGAAAATGTAGCGACAGCTTGCAATCTGTTTGTTTTGAGTTGTCAGAAAGGAACCAAAGGCATGTATCAACATGGAATAAATGCTACTGCAAGATGTCACCAGCTGCACATGATATGATGAATTACAATCATATGTTAATCAGCCAGAGTTGCAGTAATAGGTTGTTTACACAGCGTTCTATCACAAACCTTCTTGAAATGTTTTTCATATATAGATATGGATTCTTGAAAAGACAGGAGTACACTACCATTTGCAATACTAATGAACAGATTTAAGTGTTTTGTTTTTGTTCCTCTTTATTGTCTGTTTTCCAGCAGCATAGGAACCACTAAAAATGCATTTATGAAATCAAATGTGTCTTCAATGAAAGATTAACGGAGTTTGTTCATGCGTTTATAATTACTTTGTTTAAGTCTGCCCGCCTGTTTTTGTTGTTGTTATTACACAACTATGTAAAACTGCCTCCAAGACTGCCTGATAATATTGGAAACCCAATAATGTTTTCATCTTTCATCACTCAATATATTTCTCTCTGTCATGCATGCAAAATTGTGTGTGTTGTGTGTGTGTGTGTGTGTGTGTGTGTGTGTGTGCGTGTTTGTGTGTGACGGAGCGTTGGCCACAGAGCAAACAGCAGTAAGTCCAGCAACAAGGTCAATACTAGCGCAAGTACCTTTTTATTTCCCTAGCCACACTCCTGCAGTTTGTCCAGCAAACTTACTAATGACTGGAATGGCCTCACTGCTTCACTTTTGTCGTCCTCATCCATCAATGGGTGAATGAGGAGGATTTAGCAGGTATATACAGTAATGAATTGACCCTGGTAGTATAACACTTACGTGATTTGTAGCCTATTATCTAGATAAAAGGGATTTAGATGAGAAAATCAATATTTAGATTTAAAGAGTCATAGAAACTGGGACATTTCCCTATTCCAGGCCAGGTATTCTTCATAGAATTTAAAGGATTAACTGATTTTCTCTGTCCAAAAAGCTATATTTATTTTGGAAAATGTTGTTACCTAACAGTAGCAACATAATTTTTGATAGCATTTGAAAAACATGACGCTTGTTTGCATTTTAAATGACAAAATTTATAAATCAATTCTACTGTAATTTTCAAAAACTAACCTCAAATTCTTTAAATACAAATTTTGGACAGTGATTATTAAATACCAGCAAATATTGGCATTAACAAACATTCATATTATTATTATTATTATTACACAAATGCAGTTGAATAAAAATATTAGATGCTATTAAAGTGTAGACTGGGTAAACCCCGCCTGCATGTTTTATTCTCCTCCTTCAGGTCACAATTTTGTGGGAACCAATCACAAACTGGCTTTTCTACCTGGCGCGCTTTTAGAGGGTTTAACATGACAACGATAGAAACGACCATGTAGCTTCTTGTTTATATTCAATCTAGCGGCCACCAAACGCCACCGAAGCTGAGCAAACCTTTTGATGCCGCTGTCGCTTCTACGTCATCCGGATCGTTGGTCTGATTGGTTGAATGACTTTTCAATTTCGTACAGAGTCATTTGAACTATGCCCGTCTTGTGCAGAGAAAATACAGAGCAGACTCAGCGGACCAATACTCAATCTCAAATCTATCTATTATTGGCTTGGTCTGGTGAAAGCCAGACTAATTAAAGTGACCATATTATGAAGAAAAAAAAAACACTTTCTGGGATTTGGGGTGTTATTTTGTGTTTTTGGTGGTCCCACACGCATACAAACTTGGGAAAAAAAACATCCATACTGTTTTGAGTGAGACACGGGTTTCTGAATATATTCTGCTTTCAGTCTCCAAGTGAGCTGGTCAGTATCGGCAAGGCCGTGTACATATTTGGCCGAAACATTTGGTGTGTGCTAACCACTTTGGCTAATACTACATAAGCAAGCTGTTTCGTCCAACGTCGGTCAATACAAGGCAGGATTAGCTCCGAGACTTCTTCTAAACGAGGCGTACTTCCAAATTTGCGTGGAATACCTGCAGGCGTGGGACATTTAAGTAGTTACAAACAGGTGTTCAGTGACCACTGGTACTGCTACCGCTAGTAATGTAAAACTTCTTCACTTCATCATATCATCACAATCATATCCCAGTAAGCAATTAAGGTGGTGGATTCAGAGTTCTCCAAAAAAGAAACTCACCACCTGACGCTTTTGGTGGTGCTGCTGTCTGAGCTGCATCTTGTCTGACTGATACAACATCTCAAGCATTAAAGTGTGTTGAACATGAAGTCTAATGCTAAAGATGCATGAAGTTTTTAAGTCTTAGCTGACTTTAGAACTTTGAGGACTTTGACAGTGCTGCTCAACGAAAATAGCCATATTCTCATAGGGATTATTAAATAAGTGAAATTGCAAACAAGGTAATATTTCAGGAAATTAGAAACAATAAAGTATTTTTTACAGCATATGAAATATGTAGAGGGAGGCTACTGTGTAAATAAATGAAAATGAAGAGTAAATAGAAACATCACAAGCACAGACATAAACTATGCTACAACTAAATTGCTTCCACACTCCATGGGCTCAATATGCGATTTAAAAGAGCCTGGCGGTGGCAATATTCCTCTGATATGGTGTTTAGTTTTAATAGGAACCCTCAGCTCAAATATGAACTGACAAACACAGCAAGACAAACACAGTCTCTCTCCGGCAATGAAATATACACTATCAAATAGACCTGTACCTTTTTGAATCCGCTGTGTGGGTGAAACTAAAGCGCAGAACAAACAGCATTCTGATATGGCTTTGAGAGTGATAACAGCGTCTGACAGGGTGGAGAGAGCAGGCTTTGGGCTCGCTGCGAAAACACAACCTGTGATTGACATGATTCCCTGGCCTTAGAGAAGTTTACCTTTTAATAAGAGCTCAGAGAACCCCTCTCAACAACCTGGTCCAGGCTTTCACCGACAGCAGGCGACGGCTTGGGAGGTGCATGTGCAAGTATTTGTGTGTGTGGGTATTGTTTGTGTACATGCATGTGTGTGTGTGTGTGTGTGTGTGTGTGTATCGACGCACACGTGTGTCTGTGCCCACTTGTAGCAGATTTCAATCAAGGATTTCAGCTATGCCCAAATATCCCTTCTCTTTTGGGCCAAGTTGTTTGAAGAAAATGAGTGGATTCAGGATCAAGAGCCTTTCTGGAGGAATTTAAGTCTGTTTGAGGATTATGACTTCTTCATCCTGTACAAAGCCTGCAGAGAGAGCTATATAGTAGCCCTTGGAGGACGGGCTTACCAATGCATTCCAGACGGTGATATAGAAGTGATAAAACCAAGGAAAGACATCATAGTTTTGGGCACAGATCTTCAAAATAAATACGGGAGTTGAAAACTTTCCAGTTTAACACTAGAAGAGTAATTCTTTTGGTGTAATAATATGCAAGATCGGGAAATATAACATTATTGGTGGATTATATGGATTTGCAATCATAAGAGGATACATAAAGTGATAAGTGAAAAGTCTTTTAACCTAAACTCACATAATGCCGGTTAAAATGTGTGCATTAAACATAATTGCAAGCCAGTTTAATTGCTTTGTAAATTCTGCAAACATTTCTTGGTTTCTTGTTTCTGCCAGGGATTGTTTCTCTGAGTCCAACAAACTGCTGCAAAAGCCACACCACCTTCCATCGGACTAATAACTATAATTAGCATACTAACAAACCCCGTGCCAGCTCTGATCAATATCTTGGTATCAATCAGACTTTCTGCAGCTGACAACATGCTTAATCTGTTTCTAAGAGATGTCACCGCTGACCTGGCCTTCATCAAAACTGCAATCGCCACTCTACAGAAGCTTCATTAGTTATACCAATTCATTAGGCAACTGCTCTCCCTTCGACCAAAAAGTACTGCACGGGGTGGTCAAAACTGCCCAACGCATCATCTGTTCGTCACTCCCCTCCATCAAGGCCATCCAGTACAAGCGATGCTTGCGTGAGGCATGCAGCATCATCAAAGACTGTTGTCACCTCAACCACAGACTGTTCACCCCACTCCCCTCCGGAAGGCGTGGCAGGTCTCTCCGCACCCAAACCGGCAGGTTCAGAGGAAGCTTCTTTCCTGCCGCTGTCACCCAACCCAAGTCTAGCTCTGCATCCATCTAAGCCCCCAACCCAACCCATAGTGTTCTATTTATTCACATACAAACTTACGTTCTGTAACTACACTTATACATAGCCATATTCTACTGCTCTTCATTCTCTTCATCCTGCACATTCACTTGTTCTTACTACTCTTATGTACTACAATGGTACTGTTACCACACTGCACATTGCTGTACCGTACATACAGTATATGTCTATTTCATACTGAATCTTTTGCACATCTCTGTACATGTTCATACATGGCTTATTTTACATAGCCATATATTCTGCTCTAATATGATTAATACATTGCATGTATTTATATTTAATGTATATACTCTAAACCACCTTCTGTAAGCCAATTGTACACTACTGTCTACACTGCACTATATTTCTTGTCCTGTCTATACTTCTATATCACATTGCACTTTTCTGCTCTTTTTGCACTTCTGGTTGAACACAAACTTCATTTTGTTGTCTTTGAACTCTGAAAAATGACAATAAAGTTGAATCTAATCTAATGAATGAACTATGTCATCAGCACAGCCAGCTAGGTGTGGATCATCTCTGAAAGGAGCTTTGATCAAATCTGTCATTATTTACCCTGTTTAAAGCGTAACCTGAAAGCAAAACAAGAAATCAATAGAAAATGGGGACAAATTACTGTAAATGTCAATATTTAAGACAGCTGAGATAAAGGGCTCTCAGCCTGTAATAGATTCTTTCCATTTACCTTAAGCCTATTGAGCAGAGGGATAGTCAATTGCTGATAAGACCATTAGTAAGTTGTTGATGAACCAATTTAGTATTATTATAACACTAAATATAACAAATGAAGATTGTTCAACGGATAAAATCAACATCCAGCAATTACACTGCCTATTCTTTTACAGTGCATTCTTTGTCTTATTCTTGTCTGCCCTTTCCTTTTTAAATAAACTTTAGTATAATTCCTGTAGCCTATCAACAGAAAGATTTAAGCATATACGGTGTATGATACACTACAAAATCCAGCAAGTAATGTACGTAACTGGGTCTGTAGGCCTATGGCAAGAAACAATCAGCCTTCAGACACTTAGTTACTTTCCTTCGCATAGCAGACTGGAGCATTTAACTCTTTACTTAAACTAGTTAGAAAACTGCTAGAGTCACAGTGATGTATATATATCACCATTATATTATATTTATAAGCCCATTAAAAGTATTCAATGGGTACACAACTTCTAATTCAACACTAAAGAGATGCAGACTCACTGATCTGCAGCAGTACGAGTCTCATGAGAGCTGGCTTTGTTGAGAAGGTTACAGGACTTTGTTTGACCCCAGAGCAGTGTGATTCTTGGAACTGCGGCTTTGCTGTACTTCACACTTATATCTTTTGTTCTCGATCAAGTGCACCCACCCCCATACAAAATGCAGCCAAACAGACCGAGAGAGGTGATCATTCTGGGCAAAGGAAGCCACGAACGAGCAGGAGAGAGGAAGTAGCATCTCCTACAGACAGTCGCTGCAGGGGACGGACTAACTATAGCCACATCAATGACTAACTCTCACAGCAAGGACACCTCCCATCACTTTGAAAATAAATAAATTAAACAACAAAGGGGGACACTGACATTCACTGCCTTTCCGTTTATTTCACCAAATAACGGCTTGTTTTACGTCCAGCACAGAATTATTGTTGAGTTCAGCTGCCAGGAAGACAACAGTGGAATAAAACATTTTAACAACAAGTTTCCTTCCCAACAGGAATGATGATTGTTATATGGATTTGTAGATGAAGCAGAAACAGTTCCGTCATCTACTGGCCTAATATGGTCATTCCAACACAGGAGGAGACCCATCTTTGTACTTCTTCATGAATTACATACACAATCAATAATGGAAAAAAATATATACACTGCGAAAGGCCTTAGTCGCGCTGCCAACAAGCGGCATTGATAAATGATTTTGTGCCAGTTATGACAGCAAGGTGCATACAGTGAAGAGAGTAGAAGGCCTTTTTAATAGTGCAAGCAGAGAATTAAATCAAACCCAGGAGGGCCTCCTCTGGAAAGGAGAGATGCTGCATCTCTCTGCTCTAAATCACAGCTCTACTTAAACCCAGCCCTCTCTTTCCCCATATTTCTACATTATCAGAGGAAACCTGTCACTGCTGTCTATGGGAAAGTTTACAAATCATGATTTATCAGAGGGAGGATCTCTAAACACCTGTGTGAGAAAATAAGCATCCCATGCATTATTATTTATAGGCCAACATTTGTTTTTGCCGTCCTTTGAGTCAAGAAAGCATCTCAACCATTGTACATATATTTTACAATGTCTTTAGATTGTTATCCGTTGCCTGGATGCTTGATGAATGCTTTAAAATGTAAAAACATATTGAAAAAATGCTGATGGTATACAATATAATTGCCATTTTCAATATGGCCTCTGTGTACCTGTAATATCATGTGCAAAGTATGTGCTCCTCCTGTCCTCGGTGTAAAACCCTGTGGCATCTTATTAGCCAGGAAGGGGAAAATAAAAAAAGGTTTAAAAAAAAAAAAAAAAGGAGTGAAAAGTTTCCAAAGGTCAAAAATTAATCAAACTCATTACCTGTGGAAGAGAGGGGTCCTGGTTGCTGCTAACTCGTTTAGCAGTTTTTTAACCTCTATTTTCTTTTCAAAGGGGTGGAGAGTCCCAAAGGAGCAGACGTCCATGGCTTCTCATTTACATCTGGATAAGTGAATCACAATGATCCCCTTAGACCTGCTGGGGACACAAACATTATAGTTTTTAAAAACAAAAAGATCTTACAGCTAACACGTATACAGGATATGTAGACAAACATCATTGTATCACATAGTACTCTGTTAATTACTGCATTACTTATTTTTAATTCTGAGACTTTATGCATTGAGAACCCTAAACCACAATCCAGTTTCAAGCAACTTTACACAATACAAAAAGGCAATGCCACACCAGATGAGGAGAAAAAAATCCTACTTACTGGCCACCAAGGCCAGTTGCTTCCACTTTATCCAGTAAATACTGCAGAAGAAAGCCACAGAGTGAACGTCGTATGAGGAAAAGAAGTGAACCCAGGGTGATGGGCACTCAGTCCACTGTCTGGTCTCTGTTGCTAATGCCGAACTTTCTCTAGGCTGAACTTCTTATCGAGGAAACGCACTGGTGGCAGACAGAGGCAGCCGGCTGAAAAACATAAGATTGAATAGGCAAAGAGTTTTTTTATGTATAGGAAGTATATTCAGAATTCATTACTGCAAATATCAACAACCAAAAACTTAGCTGTCAAAAGGGGAAGAGTGTGTAAATATATGCTGCTGAGTGGAGACTCACATAGTCAAATAATAAAGCCAAGCATATAATTAATATTACGTCAGTTTGTTACCTGTGAAAATGTGATTCAACAAAAACAGTAATGAAACATAAAATAGAAAAGTGTACCCTTTATATGCAGTAAACATTAACAAGACGTAACATGTTAATATAATCTGCAGCTCAATATATTAGTGAATTGTTATTATTAATTTTGTTCCCTTAACATTTCGGTTTCATTTGTACAACAAAAAAAAATGCATTTCTATACACTACTTATCTGAAAAAGAAAGTTGAAATTAATCTATTCTAAAATCAGGATCAGTGTAAGATGTTTTCTCACAGGGAAAAAGATACGAGACAGCATTTAGAGGTCTTGCTCACGCATAAGTGGCTGAGCCTAATTTGAGCTGATTTGGGCTGTTAGGTTTATGGCCTTAATATGCCGAATGTTTGACGGCAAAATTTTGACTGGCCACAGAACTGTAAATACAACATTCAGTTGGTAAAACACCCCATATGGTAACATTGTGAACCGGTCTTTAACAGCTAATTAAACATAAACAATTAACCTCTAACTCCACCCCCCCCGCCCCTGATTAGGAAATATGTTGTTTTTACAAATTGAATGTTTTTATTTAACAACGACACCAAATAAGTTAAAGTTAACAGTAAACTGCGTGAAAACATTTTAGGCCTAGACATAAAAAACAATTTACATCAATAGTAGTAGGAGTGTTAAAAATTTGTTTAACTTGAGTCTTATTTTCCCAACACGGAAAAAAAGAAATCCTAAAAAAAACAAGAAAACCGTTAATGCTCTGAGGGAAGTCCAGGCTGTAAATGTGCACAATATTCCACATTATATACATGTCATTTCAGAGAGCATTCCAAGTGACGCAGTGTCAAATCTGTGTGACAGATTTAGGTGAACGCTGGTGAAGGGAGCCCTGCGTGGGGAGAGCGGCCTCAAGCAGCCAGTACAAGATCTCCAACAGGCAGAAAGGAGCCCTGCTTACTGCAGAGCCGCTGCCCGTCCAGGCCACCAACACTGACAGCCAAGCAGTGACCTGACACCATTGCCATCTTCTGACTACAGTCACATATAACTCTTTGTGTTAGCTTTATACTCACAAAATTCAAACTAATTTAGAAGGAATTGCATTTGCTAAGAGACTGAGAGACAAAGAAGAGGCAACATTTTAGAGTGTTACAACCGTCGTGGTCAGGTGCACTCTGCAAATAAAAAACAACAACATAACAACATATCTAATAATCTGCGAACTGATTTGAACTATAAACGTAATGGTATACAGAGCTTGTACTGAGAAATGAGTAACTGAATGAGACACAGTATGTGGGGGTTTCAGTTGTGGAGCGAATATTTTTCTTTATTTCTAATGTTATGTCTCCCTCTTTTGGTGGCTGATGCACAAAGAAAGCAGGAGAAAGCACTTCCGCAATTAACACCTTAACGTAGATCAGAACTTCAAAATAGGAAGATCCTTTCATTTTATTTTCATTGGAAACTGTTTTCATATACCATTTTAAGGGTATGCAGTGATAAGTGTGTGCAGTGAACACTGAATTTAAATATCTAAAATCATTGGGATAGGCATTTAAATTTAAGAAGTGATGAGATGCAATAGTTTTCTTTAGTTTGATCACATTTGAAAGGTTAAAGGTGACCTATCATATAGCATTTTCAGGTTTCTACTTTTATTTTGCATTCTTACTAGATAATGTTTGCATGCTCTAAATGTTCAATAGAAACTTTATTTTTGTCAAACTAACCGTGACTGCTGCTCCTGTATTCACCCTCAGTCTGAGACACTCTGTAACGCCTGTCTCCTTAAGCCCCCCCCCCCCCCCTCCCAACAAAGCCCAGTCTGCTTTAATTAGCCAGTGTGCTTCCGCATTTCCGAGTCTCCTGGAATCTCAACTCTGCAGTTGTTTCACTAGTAGCAGCTGGAGGCACTGCAACGGAGGTTATAGCAGGACTTTGCATTGTGAAAAATCACCAATAATGGCTTCTAAATGGAATACTACACAACCGGAAATGTCCCAGCGATAATGTTACCCGAATTGGGAAGTAATCATTAACATTGGCCACCAAAATTACAGCTATCTGACCTTAGGGCTGTCCGAAATGATTGTTTAAAATGATTAACCCAGCGATTATGTTTTCGATTAGCCGACTAATCTAACGATTAAATTTCAATTTTTCTCTGTCCTTTCTAAGGGAATTATGAGACCGAGACTAATTTAAACTCAACAAGTTTTTATTACATGGACCGTTATAAAGGAATTGTGAGATATCTGAAACAATCTAGTCTGGTTAGCAATTACAGACGGGGGAGAGCAGCACAGGTTACCTCACACTCAAGTCAGTGCAGGACATACTGTATACAGGTGAGCTAAGGGGGAAGCTGGAGACACATGGGTGAGCACAACGTACAGTGTTTTGCTGCGGTTATCCTGACTCAGGGACCACTTTACAAAGTCTACAGTCTACCAAGTTGTTGTTGGCATTAAGAGTAAAATACTCCCACACTTTAGAAGATCAGGTGCAAGCCTTTTTCTCAACGTGTTTTTGCGAGGAGTCCATACTTGCGCCGTTGCTGGAGGCAAACATCATTTTTAGATGTGACAACGCAAATTATGTTTCAATGCATTTACGTAATCAGTGAAACGTCCCAGCCCTATTTGGAATTAGCATGCAGCTACTTAATAGTTAGGAATAGGCTGATGTTAGATTGTATTGGAATGGAGCAGAACTTTCTATCAACAAAAATCGCAGATAAAGGCTTCTGATCAAAATACTACCCTAAAAACATGTTTCAGCAGGAATGCAACCTAAATTTAACAGCAATGAGAGCCAAGATTACTCTACCAGGTCTCCCAGGTGTCAGCAAACCACTACTATAGTTAGCAGTGGTCACTAGCAGAAAATAGCAGCAATTTCTACAGAAAAAAAAAATTGCAGAAAAAAGGCTTTTAAATCAAATACTGTTTAACCAGAAATGTTTCCTGAGTAATAATGTGACCCGGAATTGGGGAGAATTTAACAACTGACGGGGATTTCTCTGAACTATCATTTGTAGTTTTGGCCACGTTTAACATTAAATCCAACATAATATAGAATATATTCATTTTCATTCTAACAAGTACAACAAAAATTAGGTTCAGCCCTTATCAAGTACCAACCATCTATGAGGTAATATATGCCAGAATACATACATAAATAAAAATGCTACTACTGCATTCATATTATTACCAAATACATAGGAGGCACACCCATACAGGCATCCATATTTAAAAAAGCCTTGTTGACACAGATCAAATTACGGATATGACAGAAAATACGGAAAAGCATAAAAGAGCACCTTTAAAGGTATGATGTCACTGAGAGCTGGATGCTAGTTAATTCATTCTCAAATCTGGGTGCTCCCTGACATCTAGTGGACAAAATCTAAACAGTTCTTCGAGACCACAGGCCCGCTGCAATGCTAGTGCAAATACGTGTCATTACTGTGTGT
>NC_048417.1:16364269-16414738 GCF_013103735.1 Etheostoma cragini
ACCACTCCCGAATAATCCCCAATAACAAACTAAAAATTTAAAACTAACTAAGACCACCATAACCTAGTCCCTGAAACAATACCACCGAGTTGAACACATCTATAACAGAGTCAATAATGTACTGTATGCTTCACATAAGTAGTTTTTAGAGCAGAGACATTTATCTGTAATGGATTCCATGAAAATTATCTGTTCATATCTTTAGCTGACATAATCCCTCAAAAATAACTAATTTAGTTTTCCAATCAGTCTGGCAATATTCTCAGTCAACATTGTCAAACACAGCACTAATGCCAAGTCCAGTAGACTTAGAACTGAAAGTTTGCCAGAATCAATACTCAGACCCAATGTTATTGAGCCAAATATAACACTGTATTTTTGAAAGTAACTGAGGCCAAAAAGTTGCTAAATAGAAGTTAGTTTACAATATGGGCCAATAATTATTAATTACTGAGACATCCAGGTTATAGGCTTTATAAATGTAGTTTCACAGCCTTCTAAAAATGACCTAAGAACAGGGAGCAGAGCTGGTGACTGACAAGCAGTTTATTTTTTAAAAGCTCAAAAAGGTACAATATTAAGACAGCAGGTGAAGGTCTTGGATATAGTACACAGCAGTGTACTATATCCAAGACTATATTTTAATACAATACACTTCCCTTATGCTCAAGGAAAGAGTTATTAATTATCATTCCTCTTCTTCATACTTGCTGTAAAGAAATCCCTAGCGTGACTCCAGTGTAAGAGACGGGGTAACAAAATCCACAGGCCTTTAGTGCTAACCTGCATTTTTAAGATTACCCTCAGCTGTCTTTAGAGTCAAGCTGATATACTTTATTTAATGTGATCAAGGAAATCTGATGAAAACAGGGATGAACAAGTGTGAGCCAACACAGGTAAAGAGATAGCACCCTTACTAGAGTTAATCTGATGCAAAATATGCCAGTTTGCGGTAGATGGGATTAGACAGCTAGTTTGATCACCCACGCACAGAGACAATAAATAAGAGAGACACAAGACAGACAGGTCATGGCAGACCAAACTTTAGACACACATTCAAAAAGAAACATTTTTAAACTCTTTTTGTCAAGTCTCTGTCACCCTGGACAACACCCTTTCCTGTGCACCTCAGATAAAAAACATCACCCGGACATTTTTCTTCCACCTTTACGATATCTTTAGACTGTGGCCAGGCCCATCTCAATCCAGCACTGAAGTCTTGGTCCACGCCTTTGTTACCTCCCATATTGACTACTTCAATGCTGTTCTCCATGCCCTTCCCACCAAACTGCTTACCAGGCTTCAAATCATTCAGACCTCTGCTGCCCAGATCATTACCAGCACAAGTCCTCTTCCCACCGCACCCCCCTTCTCCTCCAGCAACAATGGCTGCCTGTTCAATACCTTAATAATTAAAAAACTTTTTTGCACATTTTCAAAGCTCTCCACAACTTAGCCCCAACCTACAGCTCTGATCTCCTCCAGGAGTACACTCCCTCATGCTCGCTGCGCTCCTCCTCTGCTGTTCTCCTAAACCCTCCGAATTGCACGCCTCTGCACCTTGGGTGGGGGGGCTTCCAGCTGCCCTGCTCCCAGGCTCTGGAACTCCCCGCCCCCACACATCCGTCAGTCCGACACCATGACATCATTCAAATCCACTTGTTTAAAACTGGCTTACTCTCTATAATTTATATCATGCACAGTGTTACTCTTCCCACAACAGTACTGCTGCTCCAATCCCCCTTTTGTATTTGTAGAACAAGCCAAACATCTGTATGATCTGTATGAGCATGTTTTTATCTGCTGTAAGGTGACTTTGGTGTCCTAAAAGCGCCATCAGCTAAAATTGATTATTTTTTAAACTATTAATGAATTACTGATTTAATAATTTTTTTTGGCAACATCATCAATTTCTCATTCCAGCTTTTCAAATGCGATTATTTTGCTGTGAATATTGTTGCTGTTTTTGTCACATACTATTTTACAAAAAGTAAATTTCTTATCCCGATACTGGTATCGGAACATCGGCCTAAAACGCTGGTATCGGGAAGTACTGGAGTTTATACACCGATCAGATCCTACGTTAAAACTAATAAAAACATATTAAAATCTACATTAAAGTAGTTTGTTTGTTCTGTGGTATTCTTTGTCTGTGTTTGTTCATGTTTTACAGAAAGTTTAACCTGAGCCAGACCGACAAGAAGATAGAAATCAAATCCATACAGGGATAGTAGTATACAGTTGTTAAAACATAAATTATATGACACACTTGTATCAGATCAGTACTCGGTATCAGTCGATTCAAGTATCAGAATCGGCATCAGGAAGCAAAAAAATGTTATTGGACCATCTCTAGCTTGAAGTAACTGTTAAATGGCGTATTTTACACTATTTGACTTCTTTGACATTTAATAGACTAAACAATTAAATCAAGAAAGTAGTCAACAGATAAATTGATAATAGAAATAATGTTAGTTACAGTCTTACGCTCAACACACTTTGACTGAACTTTAAAAAGGCTAAGTATAATTTGAACTCTGCAACTGGTTCCATTCTCCAACAACTTTTCTGAATCAAGATTAAAACCAATTAAATTCAATTATGTCAAGAGTTTCCTACTAAAGGGATTGAAACATCTAGTTTATTAACTTTACTGATATTCTGGAAGAAAACCCAGTGACTTGTGAAAGTGCAGCTGACAACAAGGGAAAGACAGCGTGACAGCATGGAGAGACAGCTGACAGGAGGAAATAAACCCCCACCGGACCCTTGGCAGCAGGCTACGTCACCCTTTAAAAGCCACCTTATCTGGTTACAAAAAGTTCGAAAAGAAGAATACCCCTAGAGTCTGCTAGACCAGGGGCGCAAGAAGACTCAGACTGACCTCCCGGTAATGACCCTTGGAATGGACACAACATTGAATAAACAAAGTAGCAAGACTCTTTAGAAACCAGTAGCTGGACTTGTTCCTCAAACTTGTGTATGTGGATGGGCAAAAATAACATTAACCCATAGTCTTAAAGTACATCAAGGACGGAAGAAATGCCTAAAACCTCCAACCTAGGGCCCCGCATTGACCAGATTCTGTCAAGAAGGTTAAATCAATTGGATGATCCTCAGAGGCAGGAAGAAACCCACAGTCCACAGAGACTCAGCACCCCAGGGGATGCGGAAGAGGAAAAGGCATATTCACAAAGGAGAAGCGTGGATCCCTGAAAACATCAAAAGACCAGGTTGAAGAACATATGAAAACCATCGTTGTCCCCACTGAGATCCCTCCACTATCACCCCCACAACATCAGTATGATGTCAGCACTCCCAAGCTGAGCAAGGGCAATCAGGCAGTGAAAAAAGCAAGATTGGTGTCTGCACCAGGCCCTAACGGCGTACCGTATAGTGTTTACAAAAACAATCCAAATGTTTTAAAAATAATGTGGAAAAATAATCCCAAACAAATAATCCCAAACGCCTGGCGAAGAGCTGGACGGGTGTTCGTTCCAAAAAAAAAAAAAAAGAACTCAACCAGCATTGAACAGTTTCACCAGATAAACCTTCTGAACATTGAAGACAAGATATGTTTGGGTGTGTTGGCACAATGACTGACAAAGTATTTAAAACAAAACCCCTTCATTGTCACATCAACCCAAAAGGCTAGCATTGCAGGCTTTTTGGGATGCCTTGAACATAACATCATCATATGGCACTAAATCCAGACTGCCTTTAAGAAGGGAAAGATCTCCACGTCTTGTTCCTCGATCTGGCCAATGACTATGGGTCAGTCCCTCATTCAGTCAGGGGTGTATCATCTCACCACTGGCCTTCACGATGGCAACGTAGATCCTTATCAGAGCCTCTAAATGGGTTGTGGGAGGAGAACGACTACAATGTAATCACGTTACCACCAATTCAAGCCTACATGGACGATTTAACAACACTCACAACAACTGTCCCCTGCACCAAGAGATTGCATACCAGCATGGAGCGCATTAACAAGACCTTGTAGCCAGTAAAACTAAAGTTGTGGTGTTTTCAGTTTGGCAAACTCCCAAGAATCCTGTGGCCATTAACTGTGTATGAGATCCCCATCACCAAGGTTGAAAAGTTGGAACGGCTGATAAGCACACTGCTAAAGACGTGACTTGGAGTTCCAAGTTGTTTCAGTTCCGGCGGACTTTATGGACATGGCAAGTTGGAATTACCAATCACAGGGCTTGTGGAAGAGTTCAAATGAACCAAAGCAAGGCTTGTCATGACTCTAACTCAATATGAGGATGCAGTCATCCCATCAGCAGCCCCCCAGGTTGTAGCAGGCTGGAAGTGGACTCCATCAGAAGCTGTTCAGAGCGCAAAGTCTGTCCTTCACTTTAGAGATGTGGTTGGACAAGTACAGCATGGGAGGGTATGGAATCATCCCAAAAAACAATACCATGGGAAGATGGGGGTTCAAGAGTCTTATGAGAGGAAAAAGAACAAATATTCAGCTGAAGCATCCCAGACGTTTGGAAGCTCTGGATCAAGCGTATGCACTCCAACTGGGCAGCAAGGAAGAAACAGATGGTATGCGGTCCGGCTTAGACCCGACTCAGGGACTAATGCAGACCCCATAAGGGAAATGGAGGGTAAGGCATGGAGGGGGTGTATCTAGGACCCAGGGTACACTGTTGAGCCAAAATAAACCATGGATATATTAAGAGAACATAATCATTATTGGTTTTGGAACATAACAGGCCTTGGGCTGAATGCTGGAACAATGTAATGGAAGAATATGATAACATACATGAAGGTGCCAGTTGGACTCAATCATTTGAAAATTACAGCAGGCCTTCTATGTTGTGGACTCTGTCTCCAGAAAACCACCCCAGATATTTTGATTACATGATGCTAATTAATCAGTCCATCAGATGTAGCATAGGTGATCATCTTTCCATTGCTCGGCTATACATTTGTTCGCTGTGAGAAGGGCTATTCCGATGAATTTTAGATTTGTTTAATGACTTTTCCGGGTTCAACATAAGCAATAGCCCGGGGCCAGTAAAACAGCATGTTGGTAAAGGCCAGTCGCTGGCCCATTCAGGCCACTGATATTGTTTGCCAATCAAAGTCACGAGTCAATTCTTTGTAGATTGGTTCCAACATTATGTGCACTAATAACGTTGTTGGAAATGTTAGAAATTCGCTAACATCAACAAACGACCGTCGGCACCCACCACAAAGAGCCCATACATGCTTTGGACCTTCAACAGAGGTTGCAGCAACTCCAACCCTGCCAGACCGGAGCTGCTGCCCGCTCTCCTCCTTCGCCATTTCTAGATAAACGCAAAAAATAGCCCAGAGAACAGGGCTGGGAGATAGTCAGGTTACAACGTAAAGAGGAAACACAGTTGTTACCAGATGGCTGTTTGAAGAACAGCCATGTTTAGAACATTGTGGAAAATGAGCTATGTTGCATAATTTAAGAACAATAAATAATATGTACCAAAATCCCTTCAGTAGCAGCAGTGAAATTACAGCCTCACTCTCGCCTTTCAACGTAGTTAAAACAAGAATTAGCCTACTGTTGAATAACTATGAATTTTTAGAGTGTTATTTGGATGGATCATTATCATCACATGTATATTTGAGTAATAAATTAACAATTTGGAAAACAGCTGTATTGTGTAAATTTATGTTTAGCTATAGTGTTAAAAGACAACTGACTACCTATACACTTCCCATTCCACCTATTCAAAATTACACTCAAGGTCTTCTACCTAGAAGAAAGTCAGTAGAAAAACTAATTATCTGAACTAGATAATAGTTTTTTTTTTTTTTTTACTTTAAGTTTTGCACAAAGGTGTTCTCACCAGGTAAAGGTATGGGCCCTCAGTTTGGTATCGATGTCGACTATACTAACTAGCAATTAAGCTAACAAACGTTACCTTTACGTTGGACTTTCTTGAGAGCTTAGCATTTGGTCACAGGGTCAAGTTTCTAACTTTGAAAAACAAAGCTGGTTCTTTAAATTTCTTACCGCTCACATCCCAAAGTTCCAACGGATTCTTCTGTTAAGCTTGTATCCAGGTGGGGAAACATATTCCTGCTAAATGATTTTTACCAACTTAGACGTTGCGACCTGCCAGTCAAATACGATAACCGGAAGTGACATACAAGCTATTCTTGTAAAGTGCGTCATCAAAAGTAAAAATTAATTTTCAGATGAATTCGAATAGTTTGTTAGGGAAAGCAATAATGTCTCTTACTGCTGCTATTTTGATTGCCTTATGAAAAATGTTGTTTGAGAAATTAAACTATAGCCTACTACTGTGACATTTAGCCTTGTCGGCTAACCTGTGTAGTACGAGAGACTGTAAAAATGCAATTCATTTAAAATGTGCTGCCCATTGAAAGGTCTTCACTTTTTTTTGTTTTAGAGGTAAGACACTGAGTGTAGTCCGGTTTTCAAAGTTGATCCCATAATAAGCAGGCCTAAATGTAGACAAGATGAATGAGTTACTGTGTTGCTTTTAATTGTACTGGCAATGCATAAAAAGAAGGTATGGGACAGTGAGTTGTCAGGGTAATACTTTCTATGAAAATAATAAAGAAGTTGAATTATTTTAACAACCTTGATGTACAACACTGCTGAATAACGTATCATCCCTGATGATCTTTATAATCATAGCTATGGAATCCTCTCTCAGAAAGCCACAGTTTAAAAAGTCTGATTTGTTGAAGAAAATGTAAAGTCCATTATATCTGATAGACGTTCTGAGTATGTAGGCCTACTTCTCTATAAATAGAACCTGGAAAATTGTGTGCACAGGAGAGTGCCAGGCATACTTCTACCTGTCTGGATTGATGGAGGCAAATAATGAACACTGACAATGACTGCATGCACTAGACTTCACAAGCCTTCTACTTCAACATGAAAGTGGCTGAGATTTGAGAAAAGACTCTGGAGAACTCTAGGGGACATGAGGCAGAAGTCACCATCTGAGCATTTCCAACTGAAGTGGTAATTCTGCAGAGAGCATGCTAAATACAACACCTGCTTACTTCCACTCATAGACTGCAGCACTTTGTAGGCTTTTCTTAATGGAGGAAAATATGCATAGGATTAAGTGCTGCTGCTAGTAATTTTTCTATCATTAAGGCTACCAAGAAGAAACTGAAAAGAATAAAACGTTAACACATTTCTTTGGTTTGAACTTTGCACATATGTTGGCAGTTCTCCTTATGTGCATTAGATGGCACTCTTGTCCTTATAATGTGGTGGTTAAACTCACAATCAAATCAGAATGTTGCTGTGACAGGCAGTCAGCAGCCTTGTATAAATTACTTGAAAGCAATACTTGAGTAAAAGTACAAGTATCTTACCAGAAAATGACTTTGGTTGAAGATAAAGTCTCTTTTTAGAATATTGCTTGAGTAAAAGTCTTGAAGTATCAGATATTTACTGTACTTAAGTATCAAGAGTAATTTTCTGATATTAAATGTACTTAAGTATTAGAAGTAAAAGTAAAAAAACTTTAAATATGAACTTTATGGCCAAAGGTGTGTAACGTTATCGTAAAGTTATCTTCCGTTACCATGGTGGCAGAGCCTGCACCAGGTGCTTCCTCAACTATCAGTCATTAGGCTTCCTCTTCTTCTTTAGTTTTGGCCTATGTTTTTATTTTGCCGTTTGGCAACAACAAGGCATTAGGTCACTAACTGGAATGGAGGGTGCATTATCTTAGCAATTTAGGAGCAAAAATCAGCCAAACCTTCTTTTTTTCAGTGTGACAAATTTCTTCTTTTTTTTTTTGTAGTAACAAGAGAATAGGATGTTTAGATTAAATGGAGTAGAGTAAAAGTACATATTTAATTTAGGAAATATAGTTCAGTAGCAGTAAAAGTTTCAGAAAATACAAATAACAAAGTAAAGGGCAGATACATGAAAATTTGACTTAAGGACAGTAGCAAGGCATTTGTCCTATGTAATGACTCGACTGCAGAGCAAGAGAGACATGCTGTTAATACCATGAAGAACCATTAAACACAGGTGGCACACTGGTTTGGAACATGGTCATCACATGTTAATAGTTTTCTCAGATGCAAAACCCATAGAGGCAAGAAACATCTGGATAATTTGTGTTGATGCATCAAATTTGACATCTTATACAGCCTTATTTCTTGTTATACCTTCTGACTCTGTAGACGCTGGTTGGTCTGCTTCATGTATCTGGAGTTAATATTGCACAAGCCCGGTGTTGTCATTTTAAATGAAGATGCATGGTGCTAACAGTCTTACATCCTGCAGCCACGTTGCCTTTATGTGCTCTTGTCGCGATGAAGGATTACCTCGCATTCCCTATCTTATCACACATTCTACAGGTTCCTAGTTTTATGAAGAGCACCAATTGTCAACAGGCAGGGTGCTTGATTGTGCTCATTAATTATTTTATACTATGTCATCACAGAGGAACAGATTTTGAAAAGACAGATCGTGTTAAACCTGTTTGTTTGGAAATATCTGTGAAGGTGATTGAAAGTGTCAAGTTGACCTTATTACAAATGATTCATAAAGCATGAAAAGTAAAGTATTTCTGTACAAAGTGTCATAGGAATATGGTGTACAACACATAGGAATAGAAATGTATATACTGTGTATATATAATAGAAGAAGCATAGAGAAATATATAAGTCTCTGTGATGTCCATAAAGATTACAACATTAATGAGAGAGGCGGTTAGATGAGAATTTGCCTCTGTTGCTTGAATGCCTAAATTATCTATATTTAGATATATTTTCCACTTGTATTGGAAAATTGATTTTATTATATGTGTTACGTAAAGTATTTAACCCAATGCCGCATGAAATCTTTGCCGAACACACTGCATGAGGTAGATGCAGCATGTCCAAAATGACAAAAACATGTGTTGTTAAAACAGGCTGTATAATTGCAGTGCCTGCTGCTGTTAAGTCTACTGTATAAAGGTAGGTTCTTGCTACAAGAGGAATGTCCTCTTGGGGCAATGTAATCTGAATTATTTGTCCATGAATTTGAGTTGCAGGTGTACAGTATGAACAGTATGCGGTATTATGCAGAACAGACATGTTTTATCACAACCCATATAGATCAAGGTGATGCACGCTCTACATCCAAATGGAACATTTTCCCCACCTGATAGCGCTTGTCTGACAGGGGCGCTGTGTCTGATTATAGGTCACCCATTATCTGCACTACTTGGTGTGTGTGTGTGTGTGTGTTTTTGTGTTCTGCTCTAGCATGTGTGTGCACATCTGTGTGTGAAATTACATTTTCCCTTTGAGCATACATGAATGACAAGGCATTACGAAGGCATCATAGTTTATCCAGAAACACTGTGACCATCAAAGGAGAGGCAAGTTTTATAAATTGCCCACAAAGTGATAACAGTGAGAATAGGGGTCAACGTTGTACTCAACGTGACAATTCTCTTACCTTTACTGCATGCCCACATGTCACACACATCCTCACATTTTCACTATAAATGTGACAACCTGTCTTTTTCCTCTTCCCTTGAACTTCCCTCCTCTATACGTTCACAGACGTATCAGTCTTTCAGCTTTTGCCGTGGCTCTGAAACCTGCTCTGTTGAAACTTAAAACCCCTAATTTTCAATGCAAGGTTTTTCATTGGAGCGGCTGTAAGGATAATATTAATTAGCATAATTGCAATGACCATGTGAACTGAGATTATTTTGTGGCTGCTAAGCTGTCTGTTCTATTGTAGCTCCCTCTTAGAGCCAGTGGATTGCTTATTGACTCACCCAGCAGTAGCGTTTCCTAGCAACGCCTCTTGAATGTACTGTACAGTACTTCCCCATCTCATGTGCGCCTTTAATAATCTGCTTTGCTATTTCCATGTAAGCTTTGTTAAAAGATTCATGGTGCATTTTAAACTGTGCTTTTTTCAAAGCATTATTTTCAGTGGTGGTTTTACAGTGTATATTCATAGGATAAAATGTAGTTTAAATTTTATGCATGCTTTTCTATAACGAGAACTAACGTGATGCAAGTATGTGAGGACGTCAGTTTTTACAGTGAGTGGTTAAAAAAATGCTGACCGATCAAAAATCTGAAGGAATTACCCCAGAATGATAGCAGGGTTATGCTGAAGAATGGCTTTGACTTGGGCAATTTCATCAACTGTACCGCACTCCTGATAGGCAGTTTTAATAAGTGAGGATAATTTTACTGAGCGACCTCGTTGTTGTGACAAAGTCTGGCTGATTGCATACATCATGGTCTTACACAATGGCTTTGGCCTCAATCACGTATATTGTGGTCAAGAGAGAGCACATTTCAACTAATAACTAAATGCTATGGTCTTTGATGGCAGATTCACAATAGCAGTCTATATAAAGCAGAAGTGAATGAAAATGCTGTGAACTGAGGGCAGTAGGAATCGAGAAAGGTTATCTGTTTTCGAGTGCTGAATCTTGACATTACATGTATTGTTGTTGCCTTGGTCTGGCCGTGAAATTTATGGCCCGTATAAAGGCTCTTCATCATGTGGCAGACAGACAGTATATATTCTCCATGACAGGAGATCATGACTTCTGCTGCCTTATGGAATTGCAACTAAGATCTCTCTGAAACACCGTGCAAGGGATTAGTCTGCATGCAGGTTGGTATGTAGACCTCAAAGCCTAGGTCATGGCATGAAATTGCAATGTTTACCCATGTGTTTTTGTTTTTATATTTTTCCAAATCCTGCTGTTACAGTATGTAACCAACTCGGCACATATAAATATCAGGTTCTATGGCTTCTCAGCATGCAGCAGGAAGCCTCTCAGGAGTGCGACATGTTTCCCCGCATCATGTTCAACTTCCTGCTCGTCCACCTCTTCATATTGTTTTGTTTTATTCATGTCTCTTATTGAACTTCCTCTCCCGTCATCCAGAGCTAACCTAGACCTGTGATTGCAGCATCCAACCACCTCATATCAGGCGCTGAGTTAGCTCCTGTAATTCTGTTTCAGTTCTTGTTTTCATTCTCACTCTCTCTCTCACTCTCTCTCTCTCTCTCTCTCTCTCTCTCTCTCTCTCTCTCTCTCTCTCTCTCTCTCTCTCTCTCTCTCTCTCTCTCTCTCTTTTATTCACCTGTTTCTGTCCAGTGCTTTTCCCTGAGGTAAAAAGATGTTGTCTCCCATCTGGCTGACTTCACAGCAGACTGACAGTCTGTTGCAGTCCTCTTGTGAGTCCCCGGTGCATGGTGTTCAGCCCACTGCTAGAAGCCCGCTGAATTAATCCAGGCATATTTCTTTTAATAAAACCACTGACAGACACCAGGTAGAATTTGGAAGAAAAAACGACTTTTTTGTAAAAGAGATAGTTTTTTATCCGTGCATTCACAACTTGTCAACTACGCTTGGTCAGTGGCTCTCAGCGTCAGAAACGGTAGCGAGTAGTATGAAAGACCGAAGTGGTGGATGGGTCAAACAACCCAATACTTTCACCAAGGAGACCGGGTCTTGTTTCCTGTTCTTGTGCCGCATGTCACTGAAACATACGTGTTGTAACCCCACCCACAATCTTTTCCTAAATCTATCTATCCCTTTCTTGTGCCGCATGGCAGTTAAACATACGTCCCAACCCAGAGCGTCAAAAAGTGATGCCAAGAGCCTCGATCAAGCGCGTCTAAATAAGACACCAAAGGGCTAAATGCTTAAGGAGACTTTTTGCGTCAGTAACAAGTGTGAATGTGTTTGAGACAGTGTTGCAACTGTATAGGTAGCACAGCAGCACATTGCTTGCTAACTACATCTAAATGGACTGTTTTATTAAGTGGCCCCCATTGTACAAGGGTTTCTGAAATCCTGAGACCAATAGCTGAGTACATAGTTTCTAGCATCAGTACTTTTTTTCCTTCAAATGTTCACAAAACGCATTTTCTTTAGACCTGTGTTTGTAGTGCAACAACAGGATGCTGTTTGTTGTGTTGTTGCCCTGATCTGACAAAGAGAACTGTTAAAACTGTTTCAGTGTAGATTAACTAAAGATAAACTTGTTCAGGTCAAAATATTACAGTAGTTGTGCAGGATATGACACTTTGCAACACAACCCTGCATTTTGTTCTAATTAAGCCATTAGGAGGCACATTTCCTGGACCTGGACATGTCTGGTGTTAATGAGCCACCTCAGCTTTCCACTGTGGTTACTTTCAAGGCCATGTGGTTTTCTTTGGGTGAGGATAAAATAAATGAGCAAGCATGAGTCAGCAGTGAGACTTGGTAGCGAGGTGATTAAAGGTAGTAGTGAAGGCTTTTTCTGGGAGCAAAAGATTAAGACGATGCTACTCTCTCATCTTCCTCAAAGCCAAAGCCATTTGATGTGGCCCCTGCAGGCTGCTCGTCCAGAGCCAGCATTTTCTCGGCAGCAGTTCACAAATGAAAATACACATATTCAAATATTTTTTGATGAGAGTGGATATCATTAGAAGATTAATTGAAAGATTGACTTGGCATGTCACGGAGTGCATTTGAAATTCTTCCTGCTGAGGAGGCAACAGAGCCAAAGCCAAACATTTGCAAATACATAACGTACTATAGTTCCTCTGACATTGGTGTATGAGA
This sequence comes from Etheostoma cragini, assembly GCF_013103735.1. Classification (NCBI taxonomy): domain Eukaryota; kingdom Metazoa; phylum Chordata; class Actinopteri; order Perciformes; family Percidae; genus Etheostoma; species Etheostoma cragini. Next base: position 16,376,851 of record NC_048417.1, read on the forward strand.
CATTATAACATGTGCAGAAAATACTCCAACAATGGTAAAGGGGCAAATATATAATCACAGCTCTAATGATTAGTCAGTGCATCAAACAGTAGATGAAAATAGCAATGTGCAGCTGGTCTGACTGAGACGTGACCCTGCTAAAAGGCTCTAAATTAAGGAAGTAAAAAACCAAGGGTTTATTAAGGTTAAAAAAGACAGGAAACAGAAAATAAGTAGATCACATACAACAAAGGTCCATTGCAGGAATCAAACCAAGGGCATGGCAATTACATGCATCTTAACCACTTGAGCAAGGGGACACACAATATTTGTCTGTTTTGTACAAATGTAAATTTTTGGGTGGGCAAAACAAACTGTTTGGTGATGTTGCTTTTAGCTCTAGGAACTTGTGCTGGGCATTTTTGCTATTTTCTGACATTTTACATTCTAATGGATTATTCCATTAACTGGAAAATGAATGATGAACATAATATCGTTTATTTGAATGAGATGGAATGTAAAGCTAAAATCATCCTTACCCCACAAACTGTGTTAAGCCTTTTGTTAGGCTTTGACTTTTCTTGGTTTACCTTAACCATCGTGTTGTCCTCAGGTCAAATTTGACCCGTTTACAAAAACTTTCTAAATCAGAACTATGACAAAAGAACGTTAAAAAAAGTGACAAATGTTGAAAGAAATCTACAAAAATGACATTGACAGTGACAAAGAAAACTGCTTAAAAAATTGACGGAAAAATAATTAAAAAACGTCAAAAAAGTTAAATAATGGAATTAAACTGACAAAAATGTCGAGAAGAGTGTAGAAAAAGAACAACAAAAATGTTGAAATTTCAACCCAGAAAAACAGGTCGAAAAACAGGTAGTTGCAGGTCGACGGGAAGACAGCACAAGGGTTGATACACACAGTTCCTGGGGTGACAGGCCTTAAGAACTGGTGTGTTGAAAAGCATTTTCCCTATGTGGTGATACTTTGTACCTTATCAGAGGAAAGTCTAAGCCTGTTCAGAAACTTACACAAGCAGTTTGTTTGTGAAATTCTGTTCCATGTCGGATTTGCGATCATAAAATCTGTATGTGGACATGTAGTGTACTTTGGGTGTACAGTACTGTGTGTGCGTTGGTGTATAAGTTATATGTGTACATGTGTGCATGTTTTACACAGTATTGAATGCATGTATGAGCAAATTTGCCTGAAAGGCATATAAAAAATTCCACTTCCATATGTTCCTCATATATTTCTCAGGAGGATAATCACATTAGAGTGAGTCACACTTGAGCTCCATTGCAGAGGATTTAAATAGATCATAAATAGTGCTGCATTGTGGTCAAATTACTGATATGCTACAAACATGTTGCATGTATGTGTGATAATGTGCCATTTGGATGGCAGAGTGTTGAAATCGTAATTCATTTAATATATTTTAGAAGGACAATTATTCATGGTCATTGTCAATATAAGAGGCGATAGAGCAAATGATTTAGATAAAAGGTTGTTTTGAACGCATTCATACAGGCAAGGTCTGTCTCCTTCACTGATTTCCTGATGTAGAGATGGCCATTGTACAGTATGTAGATGATGCCATTAGCACAGATACATTAAACATGAGCCATGAGCTGGCACTGGAATAAAGTGGAACAGATGCTAAGCATATTTTGAGCTGAGCCAGAATGAATAATTCCCCCAACCGATGACACAGTAATGCCAGCAACAGCTTTAAAAACTCCCAACTTGTGAGCAAAGTTTTAGTTTGAATATTCAAATCTTTTTTTGTCTCAATGTCACAAACCTTGGAATGACTAATCTCAAGAGAAGTTTTTTGATAAATGTAGATTGCAAAAACATGGCAAAGTGTGAAAATTGTGAACAGAAAACACTTTAAAAAATAAAATCACACCAATCAACACCCACAAGCTCATCCTTGAATCTAATCCCTTTTGTTTGCACTCCCCTCTCTGTGATTATCTTGGGTTTACCTTTGAGAACAAGCTGTCATTGTGTGTGACATTCTGCTTTTACAGCAGCTTAGCTTTTCAGGTTCAGATGCTGAATGATGGTCCTTGAGGGGACAGCTAACCTTAGACTTACCTGTCAATTTAAACAAGAGATGGCCGAGCACCTCCTTGGTGCATTTCCTGGAAGCACTCAGGGTATAATCTATTTCAAAAAGGTAATATCCCTTCATATAATCTTTTCTGGAAAGGGAGGTTAATGTTCATGGATGAACCTTTTTAATTTTAACTAATGCTTTTACAAATGACTTCTTTGTGGAGTCAGAAAAGAGTAAGTGACACGGTCAGCCCATTATGTGTTGGGTCAGCACACATGTTCAGGGAAAGCCCTGGTTTTTGTCGCTCCACTGGTCACTGACCAATAAGGGTTTGACGTTGTACTGTCAACCATTTGCTGTCCATAAATTACACTGGCCAGCATTAACTCCACCTAACAGCTCATTGTTCAAGTCTTATTTTGTTTTCGTAGTTCACTGTTTAGTGTTTCTTAACTCTTGGGCTTTGACATTTAATGTAAAGGCAACCAAACCAAATCACCAAGGTCATTATTTCTCCAGCATGAGAATATTTTCTTGTAATAAAGTTTTGTTTGCCTGCATTATGCATTACAGTTGCTGAATGATTTATTCCAACTGACAAGTAGCCCACAATTGAATGCAGCCTTCAAATGCAATGCTGTGAAAGCTATCACACTCACCCCCGTTCGACTTCATTGCCTCCAGGAAACCTGTACTCCCCGTTCTACCCCAATTAAGGTGGTTTCTTTGTGTTTTTACTTTCAGCATAACTCACTAATAATGAAGAAGAAGGGGCAAATTTGAGCAAACCAATTAGATGGTGTTTTTTATACAGCAACACTTCTCATGAGAGTTTTTGTTTTTAACAGCAGGGCAGTCGTTGTTGTCCAGTTATCTGAACTCAGAAGATAGAGTGTTTTTCCACTTCTGGGTGTATGGAGAGACTCAAATCTGACAGTGGAATGAAAACAGTTATCCTATTTAATCGGTAAACTATTGATGTGTTTAAGTGATACAACAGGGTCAAATAAAAACCCTTTGGGGAATTATATGAGGCAAGTTTCTTTTTGATACATCTCACACATGTCATAACCTTGTTTCAAAAGTAACCTTACCTTCCTCTGCTTATCTCTATCATCATTGTCCTAGCCCCCTGTCACCTATTGATTTCACCAGTCCTTTATATAACAGCAGGGGTAAGAAAATGAGGCTTTTTTGTGCTTATGTGACCTCGAGAAAGGAGAGGAAAAGAAAACAGTGCTTCATCTGCAACATTAGGCCAATCAGCTCCCTGAGGCTGAAAACCGACGGGAGGCTTGGCTCCTGTGGTGAAGGAAAGTGGAGGCTGTAAGCCTGCTCTATTTTTTTCTATAGCATCAAAAATGCATGTGGGTGAAGTGCATTATGAATTACATGCTAGGCCACGTCTAACAAATCCATTTAGCCTATATGGCTGTTCAGCATCTCAGGTTACTGACTGACTGACTGGCATCTGCATCAGAAAGCATCCAGCATGGGTTATTAATGGTCTGAGTCTGAGACACAAAGAGAGTTTTATTGTTATAAACATTTTGGGTTGCTTGGTTGGTTTGGTTGGTACGCACAAGAAGTACAGCCTTTGAGATTCCTTTGTGTTGATTTTTCTGAGATTGACATATTTTAGCATAGTAAATATCAACTGGGTGTACAAATCTTGCAATAACTGCTGTTAAAGCAACACTAGAGAACTTTTTGTGACTTAAAATAATGTTTCCCAAATCGTTTCAGTGGTTCATCAACTTGTAATGCTTCTGCGTTCGCTTTGTGGCTCTCTACCAACTATAACCGCACTGTGCAAGTTTGCCAGATTGGGTAGCGGATCTACAGTTCCAATGAGACGTAATGGGAAAATTCCGCTTCCAACCTGTGGGGGACTGAAGCGGGAAAAGTTCTCTAGTGTTGCTTTGAAGAAATGGGTAAAGATGCCAGAGTCCTATTGTGACTGCCTTTTAGCCAGCAGCCAAGTGTTTGTGAACAGTGAACACAGTTTATATGACAGCATGTAAACACATGACTACCTGGGGATGAGTCCAACACTGTTAATAACCAAGGTAATAAATGGAACACAATGTAGACTCCTGAAATATTCATCCCACCGCCACAGCAGGCACTCAAATGGCTGTGAAAAGACAATGATGAAGTGAATGACCAACAGCGGTATGGAGGCTTTGCCAAACCAAGTGAAAACACCTTTACATCTACTATGGATTTTACTCCTGCTGCTCAAAATATAGAAAGCAGTCATGTATCAAAATCCCTTCCTCCTATAGCAAACACACAACACACAAAAAAAATCTACATTCAAATTCAGACATGTTAAGTCCTGGCACCATGCAGATGCAATGTATTCTGGTTGCAGTTGCTAGGTAACAAGTGCTTCAGGGGGAAACCCTTATTATGAAGTATTTAAAACGCATCATTAATTGCTAATTTGCTGATAGAAGTATTTGAATACATCTCTTAAATACTAGTACCCACAACAGTGACAGCTTATGTACATTTAATCTGATTTCTTCACATAGTTCTGATCTTTTTCTAAAGCAATACAAAACCTTGCTGTAGAATTTGATTTGATTCACATCTACAATGTCTGTGAACAGTTGAATGGGAAACTGTATTGTCGATCAAAAGCCTTCATGTACTGTATGTCACACTTACAGAGGAACAGAGGCACTCTGTTATGTACAATCTCTTTCTCATAGCTCCACACTTATCGAACAGTTGCCTCTACAGCCAGAGCTGGGGATGCTGCCGAGAATCTGCCACCCTTGTCTGAACAGGCTTATTTTTAGCAGGCATGGATTGTGAGAGAGCACTTGTATTATTTCAGTTCTACTGGCTGTGCCTGAAGCACCACAATTATTTGGTACCCTTCGAGTATGCAGAGTCATTTTCCTCAAGCATACATCCACCACATGGATGAACAAAAGGTGTTAGGATTTATGAAGGTTAACTGCAGCTCTTGGAAAATATTCCTCATGGCCACTGATGAGCCTGGTTTTTGCTCATTCTGTAATTTCACATCAGTGACCTAATGATGAGGTGATTTATCACAACTTGAATTGAACTAGATCACAAATATAAAAACATTGAAATCATGTTTTTTTTTAATGCAACAACACACAAAAGGTACAAAATCATGTAATGATTTTACAGTGTACATACAAGAAATTAGATTAGAACCAGAAATCATTCTTCAGAGCCAGATCACTATACTAATGAGCTTCAAATCATTTTTTGCTGAGAACCATACTCTCAACCGGAAAAACAAGTACATCCTGCACTGCCCTTGCTCGCAAAGAAATACATGTTTTGGCAAAGGAGGGTGACAGTTGCTCACTGATCTTAAAGCAAATGTGAAATGGGGGGGGGGGGGGGGGGGCAGATAAAGTGTGCATCAGGCAGGCTCAGTATTCAACAGAGAGAGTGGGCTCGGTGTGACATGTCCTCCTCAGCTCCGTTTCCCCTGCGCTGTTGGCGACTAAAGCCAAGATAGATAGACTCAGGTGCAAACTGAGCTGTTTTGCAAACGCCCACATCCGCCCGTTATCTTACAAATACAATACACCAGAGACAAAGCATCTGTTGTAAGTGTGTATGTGTGTGTGTGTGTGTGTGTGTGGGTGGGTGGGTGGATGTAAAAAGTATGCAGGGTTGATGGATTATCTGAGCATCGCCTTCTGTTACCGTATATAATGCAAACTTCTAAGGATAGAAGTAGAATAACACAGTAGAAATCTTATATAAAAATGTCCCTGTGTAAATGTCTCAATGGCAGTCGCATTATTGGCCATGGCAGCTGTTTCCACACTGAACTTATCCAACCTATTTGTATTTCAACAATAGGAGCTAAGGGACACAGAGGGAACTGTAAATGTAAAACAAGTCATGACAGAACCTGACAGGAGACAGAAATGTCCTCTCTCCCCCTCTGGTGTTCTCATTTACACTCTCAACCATTTTAATCTCCCCCTTAACGCCATCCCTTTCAGACTCAACTTTGATCACTGTCATTTTGCAAACTTACAGAATTGAAAAAGGATTGAGACAAATACATTATTCATCCCACACACCAATTTGGTTCTCCTCTGTTGTCTGTAATGTACTTGTCTCATCTCAATGTCACTGTTGTCTTTTGTTCAGTTTGCTCTGTCGAAATTCGGCACTGATCTTTGGGGATCTATTCTGAACTGCAAAGTTTAAACCAATGGAAAATATTATAGAATCACACTAGTTCAAAGCATATACATTATATGTATAAATATTGCAGTAATAATTTGTAATTTTATATTGAAACTTATTGACTAGTTGATCTTAAATACCACAGTGGTTCCATATAACTGGTAAATCCTTAATTTAGCGAATATATGACTGCAAATTTCTTTATTTGATTCCCACAAGCTGTGCCCATCTCTTGTAATGTGACTTCAGTCTATGTTAAGTGTCAAAAGGCAACAAACAGTAACACCACCCGCGTACCTGTTTTATGACGCAGATATTTGTCTAACCACCATTGTGCTCGTCTTGAGCTGGAGTGAGCACTAAGCTTCCAGAGTCAACCTGCACCTCAATAAATCCCATCCAGAGCTCAGGAGTCAGGGGTCACTGCTATAAAAATGAATTAGAAATTATTACAGAGGCCTTGAAAGTTGATTCATGTCAAGTAGTGGCAGTGTTGAAATCTGACCGCGAGTCCAACATGGTTACATTTGTATGCAAAAAGCAGGGCTCACACTGAAGGATGACTGATTAAATAATATAATCTACTGGAATATCAAAATGTGGTGAAACATAAAGAATGATAACTGTGATTCTGAAGTCCCCAAAAAACCACTGGGGATCTTAGAGAGGGAACAGATAAAAGACATGCATTCATCCATGGGCAGCGTGTTGCATGACATTTCTTTTTCTAGGCACTGAATTGTCCCGCTTTTGTTCTCACACTCCATGTAGTCAATAATGACACTAGAGGAATATTTATCTCTCGAACTGTTAGTCATTTTTAAAACAATGGGACCTTGATTTTTAAAAGAGGTGGAAAAAGAAGCCTTCTTGATGTTTTTGGCTGAATGTTGCCAGTAGATAGTAGGTGTAGCTAGCTGGCTAGCTAAATAATCTAACATTAGCTTCTTGAGTTGGTTGTAACAATGCTTTGGACAACTTTTGTTTTTTGTAGCAATGTTGCCTATGAGGCAAACGGTCTAACATATGTTTTTGATAGCTAAAACATTGTGTTATGCTAAAAGGCAGAGACTAAAGGCACTAGTATACCTTTTAGTGAGGCAGTTCGGAGCAGCTATAAACACTCAGGCTCTCCAATGTGGTTGGAAGACACATCCCACAAACTAGTTTTTTAGTTAGCATTAACCAAAATGAAATCTGCATGTTCTTGTGTTGCAGTTCAGAACTAGTTATTCCTTGTATTACAGTGCATGCATACATGCATACAGTACATACATATATGTATGAAAGCCCCACAGTACTGTATATAATACGGAAAAAAGTCAGATTTGAATGCCAATTTATTCAAACATACAGTAAGCCTGGTTGGCTGCTTAGCACTTTGACAAGCAGTACAGATGACAGATTTGTGCTGAATCGTTCGTTTTTTGTATTTTTTCCCTTTAACATCACAGGAGAAAAAGCCTTTTAGAATTAGGACTAACCAATGTGTTGTGGTTATTGAGAGAATAAACAAAAGAAAACACCATCCTAAGCTGATTGATTGGTGGTTGGACAGTCACTGTGAAAGGGGGGCTTAGTAAACTGATGGTTAAAAATCGAAAAGCCTAATGAATATGGGCGGGGGTTTTTCCTTTTAAAAATGACATGATCACAGGCATTCATATTTTGCATCTGACATGTTAGACCAGACTACTAGGGAATCGCTATAATATGTAACAATGGGGAGGGACGTTATTTCGTTTCACAGTGTGCCATGCAGTGAATTGTCACCAGTTTTGCCGTATGTTGCACCATTCTTCGTATGTGAAGGGTCTTGTATCATCCCATCTTGATGCTGACATGTGATGTGGTGCAAAAAGTGTTCAAACAGCCAGTCAGCATGTCATATTTCATTTTGAATGTTCGATGAAGTTTTACTCTCATTGTCTTTTTTTTAACAAAAAAGTAGCCTTCTACATTTGCATTACATTAGAAAACAAGTATAAATTAAAAGTAAACTGATTTGATTGCGGGAATTATTTGGATTGAATAGAAGTTTTGAAAAGAAATAGATAACTGATATTTCAGTGGATAATTGTGTTTAATTTGTCCTGTAATCAACAAGCGACGCCAGCTGTTTTCTTTGCCACAGGCCGAGTCTGTGTCAGATATTATTTGTCAAGAAACCTGATTATGGAAATTATCAGAACATCTCTCAAAGAATTACCATTTTTATGGAATGATAACAAGATTTTAAACTCTGAATAACCCATTTCTTGCCTCCTACTACAATCCTCCCACTTCTTCTAAATACACTTGACTCAATAATTTTTGTATTGAAATGCTATTTCTGTTGAGAGGCATTATTGGCCCTGCTGGAGAGACCTCACGTGACAAAAGACAACAACAAAAAGGCTTTCTCAAGATAAAGACCCAACTGCCTGTGATACCCACAGTCCTGGCACTGACATTATCTCCATACGTTATTTAAGGTTTCTCTTGAAACACAGTTATTATTTACACAGTATATTTGACAGTAACAAAGGGCGTACTGTGAAATATGAACAGCAGCAGCAATTAAACAAGGTTGATCAAAACAATGAAAGCGCAAGAAGAAAAGACTTGTCGCAGTGACACTGGCTCTATGTCGATGCATAATCCTTTATCTGGCACAGTTTGGGTCCAGATTTAGAAATAGACCACATCAATTTGTAGTCCTGCATGTGTTGTCAATAAGGCAAGATTAGCGTACAAAAATAGAATGAACAATCCATTGTGAATGTTGTATCTTTTTCATGTTTGTGAGTATAAGGTCTGCAGACTGTTCCACAGACTCTAAAAAGATACAATCGTGTGCATCTCCGCCCCTGAGATTTTTGACTTTATCTGCTAGAGCACATGTGGAGTATCAGTTGGCAATGACATTTGAAGTATAATATTTTTACTGGGCTTTTTGTCTCATCTTAACAAATGTATATGTAGATGTGCTGAGAACATTTTACAAATAAATGATAATCCTTAAAGTGCTCATTTTATGCTCATTTTCAGGTTCATAATTGAATTTAGATGGTTATGCCAAAATAGGTTTATGTGGTTTACTTTTGAATAGACACTGCACGTTGCTGCAGCACCACTTTTCCCCCTGTTTGTTGAGCTCTTTGTTTTAGCTGCCAAGTGAGGCATCACACTTCTGTTCCCTCTTTGTCAGGAGTTGCACATGCGGAGGTAAGCACTGTTAGGTAGTCAGTTGCAGAGTATGAGAGCATGCCACGCTAACAGCTAGTTGAGCATTATAACGTGTCATGGAAGTAAAGGCTGGACTACAATAGACCTTTTTGGAGCATTTTGTAAACAGTGTTTTCTCTGGAAGATGGTCAGTCCCTTTGGGGTGGAATTTGGGCTTTTTCACTTTGCAAAACTATAATGTGCAAAAAAAGATATGACAGAATAAAAGAAAGGGAAAAAGCCCAAAAGCATTATATGAGAACTTTAAAAATAACTAAAAAACATTATAGTATGAATTGCCTGGTATGTAGAGGCATTGTTGCTTTCCAAGAGAGAAGTGTACACATTTTTACATTAAGAGAATGACACAGTAAATATAAATCTACAGCCAGCAACCGGTTAGCTTAGCTTAGCCTTAACACTCAAAACAGCTACTGTAAGGTACCAATCTCTAAAGCTCACTGATTAATATTTATATCAATGAAATAAAAAAAACAAAGAATAAACTACTATCCGTTTTACTGGGGGTTATGTATTGTTGTTCAAATTTGGTTTTTGTGCAGATTCAAACAATGGGATTAAACAAACAGATGAAACAAATAATAGATCATAATAATTAGTGAGCTTTAGAGGTGCTGGTAGATGGACTTTTTTCACCTTTGCACAATATTTATTAACCTGAGGCATCAGATGGTTTATTACAAAGAAGCATCTGAGAAGCCATCGTTGGAAAATGTTTGGAAAAAGGCAGGCACATTCAAAAAAATACTTGGCAGCTGATGGGATATTGCCACTGTTGTTTTGAATGAACATTCATGGGCGTCACACACACCAAAACCACGCCCGTAGCTTCCAGTAGTTCCTCACAGGTTGCTGATTGGTTTGGTTCGCTGCTGTTTTGGCACAAACGCATTACTTGAAGCCTGACGGATTTGGTGTGATATGTGACCCCACGATTCGCGTGATCTCGTGAGATTCCAGCTGCCATGCAAATCTTTATGCTAGGTTGAGCTAACCAGCTTCTAACTGTGGCTACATATTTTTTGATCTAACTCTGGGCAAGAAAGCAAATAAGTGTATTTCCCAAATGTCAAACTATTTCTTTAAGCTGAACAGTCAAAATGATCAGATCAGACGTGTAAAACGGTGGTAGAGTAGATGCACCTGCACAGGCCCGTGCCAGCTCTTTTCAGTGAGGTGAGCATGTTGTTGGTCTTCCATCATTTTGACCACTCCCTTTAAAAAGTAATAGTAATATATAATATATAATATATAATATAAAAACATTTTATTGATTGAATGGGTAAAGCGTGCATTGAATCTATTCAAAGTAGCAAGATGCTAAACAGTTATGTTAGATCTTTATTCCTGAAGAGATTGGGTATCATACAATGTCTTTGATGCATTTAGAGAAGAACCAGATTTCATGGCATGGATTCAGTAAACATAATGAATATGGGGCTGTGGTAGACCCTGTGGCTATGTAAAGAGTATAGTCATTATAGTATTATTGCTTTCATCACACAGGAGGGAGATTATGGGCCCGTAACACAAAGGTTATGCTTTCCCTATGGGCCCACCTCTAATGGCATTTTTCCATTAATGGTACCTGCTCGACTCGCCTAGCCTTGGTTTGACTCGACCCCGGTGTCCCGTCCTCCTTTTTCCATTGCAGATTAGTTCTGCCTCATGAGTGAGGCGAGCCGTGACTGGTCATCATAGTAGGAAACTGCCGTGACCTAACGTGACACACACACAGAACGTCGAAGGTGTGTTGTTTTTGATTCTAATGAACCTGGAGGCAGCAAAAAAAATAAAACACTGGATAAACTATTTACCGGTTAACACGCCCCGTCTGTCGCTAGCAATGAGGACGCAGTAATTAGTAACAATTCTTTCTGACCAATAAGTAGTCTGCAAATTTTCACGTCATCTTTTTGTATCGCTTCAGCTCGCTTGGAACCTTGACTGAGGTAGTACTACGAAAAGCACCTGTCAGCAGGTACCAGGAACTTTTTTTCGTAATGGAAAACCAAAAAAGGTGAGTAGAGTCGAAGCAAGTCGAGTAGATACCATGCAGTGGAAAAATGCCGTAACTCTAACCAGTAACACCTAAGTTGAAATTCTAATGGAGTGTCTCCTGTGTGTCTAGGCACACAGGCCTAGTGTAGATTAAGTTGATTTTGTTATATAAGGAGACAAAGGGATTGCACGATATCTGACTACTGTCCTAAGCAGTTAATTTATGACAAAATGCCCATAAATGCTTTGGAATATAACAGGGTGTTATATAATGATTGCTTTGTGCTTATTGAGCAAAATTATTGACTCTTTCAACTTAAGTGTTACTTTAATAAGCAAGTGAAAATTGTTTAGCATTGTGCTCAGTTTAGACAGGTCAAATGATGCCAATAATGCATTTTCAAATTTAAAATGCATCATCTAGCAACATATTCTGTATTTGATCAACTAATAAAGTCATAAAATTGCACATGGTAAAATAGTCTATTATATGAAATACCAAAATCCAGCTGTGAACAAACATGAAAATGGAAACAAGGTAATATAGTTAAGGCTAAACATCTTTGTCTATTACCTTTGTATAGCTAAGTCAATAAGACGAGCATGCAATCAACATAAACATTGCCACAATTTTACATTAAACAACAAAAGCAATCAACTCAAAACAAACGTATGTGCCTTTTGTCACCACAAATTAGAACCATGTAATGTAGGTTTGTCCATGTTGTAAATTATATGGCTTTGTGCAATTGTTCACTGTCAATAAATCACCAATGAAATTGTTTTTGTAAAATAATATATCAATAAATGTCATGCCAGAAATTATTGAGATTCTGTTCTACATGCGCTGTTTCTTACATGCCGGATTGTGCTAATTGTACATCATCCTAAAAAAAAATATCAGAGGTCTTTCGTCATCGCATGTACACTTACATCCAGGTCCAAATGTGCTCAATTCCATTACCCTACTTTATATAAGGTATTTGTGCACATATTCTACATTTCATTTAATATAAGAATATTGTCCATTAATAAATTAGGGATAGTACAAGGAATTTAAGTAGGGAAATAAAGGTGGATAGCGTAAGTTAAAATATGTTGCCTGTTCTATGTAAAGCGATCTGAATTCATCTTTCTGAGTTTGGGCGGCAGGTGTCCGTCCATCCTGCCCCCTCCCCCCCCAGCCAGTCGCTGCAGCTTGGGAGGTAAGTCCGCCACTGACTTACTCATGGGCTCTGTGCTCATCTTGGAGGCCTTACCGGTCAGCTTATCATCAGAGACACCGGGAACAGAGCTGATTCGCTGCAGCTTCATGGGCAGGTCTCCAAAGCTGTAAGTCATCTCTGAGGTGGTGGAGCTCATCCTTAGTAGCTTCTTGGGCAGGCCTTCCCGCCCTGTGATTTTCTGGAGCTTGGTGGGCAGCTTGGTGGTGCTGTCATTGTCCTCCAGGGTCTCCAGGCAGTCCAGAGAGCTGTTTTTCTCCCCGCTGTTGCACAGGGATGGAGCCATGAGGGGCGAGGAGAGGAGTAGAGCCTCTTCTGCCTCTTTCACGCTGTACGGAGGGGTGGGCACCTCAAATGTGGCGTGGAACTGAGAGTAGTCCACCTTAAAGAAGCCTTCCTCTAAGGAGATGACTGGGAAGAAGCGATGTCCCCACAGAACCTCGTCCTCGGTGTAAGACGTCCTCGCTTGGCAGGTCATCCCTGTCAAAAACATAATGAAAAGACCATTGAGTGGAGGAATTGTTAGATTTATTTATTATTTCATATTGAGGCTCTTTAAAAAATATGGCGTATTATGTCTAATTCTGTCCAAAATCCAACACAGTAGAGACTACCATTTTAAGATGAATATTTCATGACTCTAATCATCAACAGAGCCCTGATTTAATTATAAGCTTGTCACCGTTCCGTAAGAATCAATAACACGGTATTCTCCAGGATTCTTGCCATATTCACATCACAAAGCAAACAGTATTGCAAACAAAAGTACCACAATGAATAAGTACTTAATGTATTACAGAGCCGGCTGCTTAAATAAAAAGCTTAATTGATTTTTCCAGTTTCCAAATCTGATGTTTATGAACAATTTCCAGCCTTACTTTAAAGACAGTTAAAAGTGCAGCTGAGTTATTTGCTGAGTGCACATTCTAAAAATGTATAGTTATTTATTCATAAAGGACCCAATTCATTCTGAGACTACTGTTCATAAAGAACTGCCAATGGATCAATATACTGTAATTAGCCTGTGTTTTTTTCTGTTTTGTTTACCACATTAATCTACATAAAACAGACCCAAGACAGACAACAACTCAACAACAAACACAGCTTCTAGTAAAAACACAGGTCTTCTCCACCATAACCTCTTATGCTACTTAACAGTTCAGTCCACACCTTAAGCTTGGCTAGAAGCTTCGAATGATAGGGGATTAAGATAATCAAATTGCTGGAACCCACAGGAGTAACGGCTTTAGGCAAAGGCTTCAGGAGCTCTAGCTCAAACTAAAATGTCTTTGGAGCTTTCTAACACAAGAAAGGGAATCCAAATGAATCCAAACCCAAAATGTTACACAAAGTATCTGTTCCATTACCTTGTTCAGCTGGCAAAGTCAAAATGAGTCTGACAATTTAGTTTAAAGCATTAAACTCTGTCATTTGAAGACTGCAAATTCAAATGATATATCATATTTCAGAGTTTGTGTTGGTACCCGTAAAATATGTTCTGCAAATTCAGCACAAGATTGCAGAATATGAAACATTTAGAGTAAATGTTCCCTCACATGGGACTTTGAATTAAATCCCTGCTTAGAAACTCCCCTCACGTCCTCCGAAAGAAATTAGTGCAATTAGCAAAATCATGAGCTTTGAATTAATGATCAACAACAGATTTTTTCATGCAAGGTTTTTGGATTCTTATTAGTTATTACTCATCACTGCTATTCAGCTGCTATCATAGCTGCATGTGCATTATATCACACTACGCTACTCACAGCAAAGCCCCATCCATCTTGGCATAGTTGATTTTCTGCTGGAAAAAAACAACTTTCATTTCTTACTGAAAGCAAGCATAGAACATCTATAATTAGGTTTACATCTGAAACAAAACACTAAATTGGTAATATCAATCCAAAAAGACCTTTTTTTCACATAGAGGAATGGCTGGGGGGCACTCATGTTAAGACTTGTTGAAATCTATTACAAAATCAGCGACTGCAGTAGATTATTATCACGTTTTAATTACCAGCTCAATATTGTTCTAGCAGCGACAGTTGGGTCTAAACTAAGATGAAGCGCTTATTCACAGTGAGACACCGCTGCTGATTGCGAGGATGTCATCATCAAAACTGGAGGCATCTGTGATTCCGCCTGATTCCCAAGGTCATAAAATAATTCACTGTTAATAGCTCTGTACACAATCGCAGATGTGCATGAGACTGAACATCAAGTGTGTTTGGGGTATTCACAGTATTACTTCTGCACTAGTGCTTCAGAGTCCGGGGGTCTTTATGCACAATGGAAGTGTGCTGTAGTTAATAAAGCAGCAAAGCTGGAGAGAACTTTAGGGCCAAAGCGATTTAGAAGAGTTCAGTGTGAATTGAAATCTTTCTGCATTGAGAGCCTTTTAAACTGCTTCCAGCAAAAACATAGTCACCGTTTGATCATTAATGACAAAACGGTGGTGTATTGGTTTTATAACAGCTACTTAATCACCCCCAGAAGTCAACCATACTTGCTTTGTTGAACAGTGCAGTTGATGCTGCGATGGTAACTGGACATCCATGCAGTAAATACAGGACAAGAACATCAAAAAGCAACTTTGCTGCTGTATGTAAGGGAAAAGGTTGAAACAAGTGTAATGCAATTGTGCCTGAGGAAAAAGGTTGCTACAGTAATGCACAAGACCCAAATAGCTTCATCTTACATCTATTAATAATGCTCTATTGTTCCTGCAGGTGGTGTAGGAGTTACTGTAAGACCTCAGTCTCTGGAAACACACGAACCCGGCTGTCCTGAGGCTGAATCCATCTTCAACTTGTTTCCCCTCCTCTAGAGCTACTCAATCCCTCGAAAAACAGAAAGGAAGAAATCTCAATGATGTGAATGGTCTAGTTACCTATACCCTTCTTCAAAAACTAAAGGCACTAGATTTAACCATGGCCCTTAATATGTATTCAATTGTCATTTATTATTCAAGGACTGATGCCTGAGCCGTTGCATAATTATAGACACGGTTGCATCACATATGTACGATTGTGTTGGTATAGATCAGCTGTTCTGCAACACCCACATTCATATGGCAACGGTGTGCCTCGACCTTTACTCAGGCCAAAACACAGTATTAGTCTTGATGGAAATTGACACATTATGTGGAAAAACATGTTAGACAGAGACCTCAAGCTCAAACAGCTAAAAATAGCATGAGTATAAGACAGTGAAACCTGATTTGTTTTATTTACCCCAGTTACTGACTATAGTTCCTTAAAATAGGAATCCAGTCAAATGAGAATACCCATATCAGTGTGGATGTCGTATTACTGATAAAGGCTTATGTAACTCAAAAATACACGCCTGCCCGGGACTCGGTGTTTCTATGGAAACAAAAATGTAGGAATGTGTGCATGTGACCGCCGTAAACCTCTTCACTGCTGAGTTTTTTCAAAAGTAACAGTGACAGTACAAAACAAAAGTCTCTCTCTTCCATCCAAACTCTTACATCCAAACTGCTCAAAATGTATTTTCCATACAGGGTCAAATCATCCATTTGGCTCCAGAGTCAGACCAAAACTGTCTCTTATATGTGACCTTTTATAACACAAGAGTTAAATCATATACTTTGGTGACTCCTCATTAGTGAAGGCCAGATCTCATATAAAAAAGGCCATCCAGGATTTTCTCTTTCTCTATCATCCATCACTCTCACAGTATATTGCTGTGTTTTATATCTGTGCTATCTTCATGGCACCACATTCAGTATCATATAAGCATTGTGTCTCACACACACACACACACACACACACACACACACACACACACACACACACACACAGTTAGTGGTGTTAGTAACATATGTCAAAAAATGAAATCAAACAAGTACACACACATTATTTAGAAGATTATTTTCTGTACGCCTTTATTTTATGCTCTGTACACCTGGGTCTTTTTTTTAAGAACTGTGTTCACTTGTTCGTCAAATAATACAAGCAGTTACAACGTCTGCGTCTTTAACCAATTCACTACCAGAACACTCCAAACCTGGCTATGTCCAGTAGTTAGTAGCAAATTAATACAGCAGTATAATTAAAAAAATAGAAAATCTGAAATAGAAAATTATTTTCAACCCATTTGGGAACATTTCATCCTCAGTTTATCTAAAAACATTAAAATCACAAAGATAAGTATAATATTCAGTCTTTTTTAAAATAGGCTAATCAATGATTTTTTAAACATAATTCAAAACAAATTGGGTTTCAACTTTCAGATTTTCTCCTTCTCTTTTTTCTCATATTAAACTAAGGGCTTTTAATGTTTTGTAGTGGGATTTTAAAAACAATTGTGGACATTTTTTAAACCAAAACATTGACTTGGTTTAGAGGTAGTTGATGAATCCTCTTTTTGTTTCCAGAATCAACACAAAAATCAGTCAAGAGCATCAGTCACAATCATTCTTCAGCAACAATAAAACATAGTTAAACTACACTAGCTCTATTCGAGGTAAGAGCAGAAGGTAAGGCCAAAAGAAACCAAGAGGGAAAAACGCCATTGGAATCATTGAAGAGACAATTCCTCATTCAACCCATTACGAGAGGAATTTGTAAGTCTTTAGACCCATTACACTTCTAATTTCAGTAAATGGTTGTTGGTTCCCCTCTGTGACTCAGTATAAGCCAATACCAATACATTTCAAATCCTTAATAGAGTGGCCTTTCTCAACAAAGAGATGCAAAATAAGAGATTCTGTATCACCTTGTTACAGAATCTCTGTTGCCGTAGTAGTGCAGAACAATAGTGTTCTAGTCTTTATACCAATATTACATTTTTCGTGGTTAACCTTTGTATGGCGTTTGGGTCTGTGGTGCCCGTTTTCAATGTTTGCAAAAGAAACATTCAAATGGTTCACTGGTCTTGTCTCGTTTTCTGTGAAGAACATAAAAAGTTGTGGTGAAAGTGTATTTAAATGTAGATGCTATGAAACTATGCTGTATTTCAGCACCTGCTATTCTCACACAGTTACACAATCACACAATTGTTACATTACAAGCACTTTTACATGTTCTGATTAGGTTCTAAGTAATAAACACTAATAATGATAAAAAATCCTGTTTCTGATTTTTTACACAGTACCTTTTTTATAATTGAATTTCCTTGTTTTCTCGCAAAAAAAGAAATGATCACATGACCATAAATGTGATCTCACAGGGGTAAATGGCAAACATGAACTATAAATGATGGTCGTTGAGCTAAAGTAAACATCTACTAAGTATTTTTTACATGAAATAATGTGACTGTATTGATTTAAAAACCTAATAATGTGGGGGGTCCACCAGACCCGGGAACGTTAGCTGTGTAACAAAAATATGAACAACACAAAAGGGTTAAATAAAAATAAATATATAAATATAAAAATAAAATAAATGTATTACTATCTTTAATTTAAAAGAGGACATTTGTTGGAACCAGCACTTTCCCCCTTCCAAAACCACGGATACAGTGCAACTTGGCCAGCCATGCCAAAACACTTATTAAATAACTTTAATATCCATTGTGAAATAATCTCAAAACAAAATAGCTCAATGTGGTGTCAACATAAAACACAGTGTTCACTTTGCACCAAAATACAAATATTTTTAACAAGGAAACGCTTGTTCATTTAGTGGGAGTGTTTCAATCCAAACCATGATTTTTTTCTTAAACTTAAATAGTTGTTTTGGTGCCTAAACTGAAATGTCACCGCTGCATGACCCTCACTTTTTCTGGCTAAACTCAACTGAAAGGGCCGTCGTCGTTGTAGCTGGCTCACCTGCAGCTCAAAAACTCAACTGCCACTGGTAGCCGGCATCCCGGAGCTCTGTAGTGGCTAAATACACCCAGCAACTGCTACTCCGATTTTTTATGTGTTCACGTTGCTGCGCTTTGATCAGTTTAAAATACCTCTATTTATAATGGTCTATTGGTGCAGTAGCATTAATAGCTTTGAGGGGGGATACATTTTTGTCCCCGTCGGGGATGAAAATAAATCAAGAGAGGAAAAAAGACCAGAAAGAGGGAAATCCCACGCATCCCCCCTGGAAAATTGCACCCTGGTTGTGACAAACCCCCAGAAAATGGCTGTGTATGTAGTTCCCTTGCACTTTTACACACTTCAGCTCGTTGTTTTGGTTTAACGGCCTGCTACTTCAGTGTTTTGATTCACCCTCATCTCTTTCATCAGCGTCAATTCCGGCAGCAGCAGGAGCCAAAAAAGCTTTGATAAACCAACTGAACACTACCTGCCTACCCCAAACAGCAGGCAGACACAGCTAGCAAGTAGCTAATGGCCATAGTGGAGCATTTAGCAGCTAGAGAGCCATATATTTCACTTCTACAGTTGCTGGAGATCTCTGAGCTAAAAGGAGAGTGAATAGTGGACTTATATAACCCGGGTGGCAACAAACACAACTTTGAATGAATTCTCTGTGTCTGCTGGAGATACAATTAGCCAAGTAAAATGTACTTAAATATCAAATGTAATACCATTTATTGATAAATTAATAAAATAATGTTTATTCAATTGCTTAAATGTGTAAGAAACATTTGAATGGTGTAATGGTCACAAACGTTTTGAGCTTAAACTTTCCGTTTTAACATATTGTTGCTGTCAGGTAGAAACCTTGTCTTGCCAATATTGGGGATTTTCATGCTTTCAGATTGATTAGGGTTTCAAACATTAATTTTCTTCCATTTATATGTAACTACTTATTTAAATCTAAAAGGGAAAGTAAGAATTACTATCAAATTATGAACAACAGCGGCCGTGGCGTGCCAAAACAGGAGCCGGGTGAGCAGGCGGCGAAACCTGGTTCAACAGCCACTCCAGACATCATGGCAGAGGCTAGAAGCCGCAATGTACATCGAGCTGCTGTTGGAAAACTCGGACTGGCTTTTAGTCGTTGGCAAGAGCTTCACAAAATAAAAGTCTGCAAGACAGATGGAGAGCTGGCCATCTTGCTGTTGGACTGGTAAGTAATATTATGTAAATTACTACGTCTTGTGTTGTTGCACTTGCTTAATGTTTGGCTTTGTTAGCCAAGATGTCAACTTGATAGTTTTTTATCATAAGATATGTAATCATAACAAATGCATTTGTACAGCTGTCTGTATTTACAACAGTGGTGTATAAATGAATTACACTCTGAAACTGCAGTGCCAAATTGCAATAATATAAAATGTTCCGCAGTGTTTCTTTAAAGTACAAAGAATAAGTAATGTGACATGTCTGCCATATTCTTTTTTCTTAATACTATGCCTTCAGTAAAAGAGTGTGAAATGTATGATCTTTTCTGACTGGCCAATGCAAATCTGAAAAGCAACAATAGGGAACTTTTCCCGTTTTGGTACCCCTACGGGTTGGAAGCTGAATTGTCCCATAATGTCTCATTTGAACTACAGATCCGCTACTTGATCTGGCAAACTTGCATAGCGCGGTTATAGTCGGTAGAGAGCCACAAAGCGAATGCAGTGTTGTTCACCCTGTTATAAGTTGATGAAACGCTGAAACGATTTTTGAAACATTATTTTAAGTTACAAAAAGTTCTCTGGTGTTGCTTTAATCCTACACGAATTTGAAATCCCTTTAGAAGTCCCTTGTCGCTAAAGTTCACCAGGCGGTTTACTGCTTTCATACTGTATGCAGTATCTATGTGACAGCATGAGCAGTATTAGAATAATCCTCTGCTGAATCCACAAGACAGATGTAAAAAAAAAAAAAAAAAAGAAGCACATCTCATTAAAGGTAGGGGAAATGAAAAAGAAAATCAGAGAAGAAACATTTTCTGCATCACTGTGCGCAAGTATGTCACATGCTGAAAATATTCTGCTATCTCAGCAACAATAACATTGTAAAATGAAATCTCCAGGGATAACCCACATATGTTAATCAAATGATTTGTTTTTTAAATGAAATAGACTTTGTGAATGACTTTACAGCACTGAGATGCAATGTCGGTCTGGAGATTAAAGGTGCTCTATCTGCAATGTACAGTGTTATGCAATATTTCACAGACTCACAGCTGATTCTATAAAAGGCAAAGCGGCAGGAAAATGTCAAAAATAAACTTTGAGATTTAGATGTCTAAAAGCCATTTCAGTTTGAGATGATAACATAGAGCTGGCTGCATCTCTGGTCAAACAAAGAGAAGCCGCCACACAGCCAGCGGAGTGCCAGTGAAGATAAAAAGGGTTCTTTGGTGGCTGAAATAGAAAAGCACTATAAATTCGGAGGTAGCCTGTCAGTGTTTCTAGATAGTAGCTGAAAGAAAAACAGCCTAAGTGGCATTCATGGACTTGTCTTAATGTAGTTCATCCAGATTGTTGAAGGATCATATCTATTAGGTGGCTGGCTCAGTCAAATTCTGAGCTGCAGATCTGCCCTCGACACACTGAGGACAGCGTAAAGTCAAGGGCCGGACATGAGAGCAAGCGGAGATCTATTTATTGCAGCTCTGTCAAACATCTATTCAGAACCTCAATCTAGATTTTTGGCAAGCAAGTGACAATCAAAATGTGTGGTGAAAATAAAGGTTTATTTAAATGACTTCTCTAGAGGAACTCTCACGATGGGAGTCACTGAAAAACGGATTTATTTATTTACTGACAAAATTCACAAATAACCTCGCCTCCCCCCCTCTTTCTGGCTCTGTCTTTCATAAGTTACTCACACACACACACACACACACACACAAACACACACACAAACACACACACACACACACACACACACACAAACTCACTCACCAGTGCAGTGCTGTCAGCAAAGTCCCCTGACAGTCTATCACGCCTGTGGAAACAGCTGAAGTGTTATGTATGAGAAAAATGCTAGCAAAAACAAGCATGAGAATCGGGAAGCTGCACACACAGTGCACCGCTACACAACACTGTCCAAGATTCATTGTGCTCTCATTGTCGGGCACTCACTGCAGCCAAGGCTGTCCACAAAATGCCTTTGCTGCATTGCTGGATTGTGAGGAGCAGCAATTAATATGGGTCAATTATACTGTTCTTCATTTTGCAAAACAGGAAGCAGCCTTTTTGCCTTTTTTTAGGATCTGTGTTTTAACGTATAAAGCTGCTGTGCTGAATGTTGTCCTGGAAAGCTGAAGAAGAAGAGAATATAAAGGAGCTGGGTGTTGTGTTTCTGAATAATATGGTTCTTAATAGTTTAGCTTTTCACCACTGACTTCTGATCTTTATGACAAAACATGACAAAGTACACAACAAATTGTACCCATAATAGTTTTTTTAAATCTAATTTTTGAAACAGATACAGCTATTGTGGCTACAAGTCCTGTCGGATCATCTGTTTCTATGGTGACCACCGTCAAGTGGTAAATTGTAGAGAAATCCACAATCATTCAGTGACCTGTTTTTCACAGTTTGACTTGTAAATTAATTCCCTTCCCTCCATTAAATACTGTTTTTTGTGTGTGATCCATTTGTGAAGGTGGCTTCCAGTTGTTTGCAGCTCTGATGTATGTTCTTTGCATAGAGCGTCGGCTGAGCAATGAGAACAAGGAGGAAGCTGATGAAGAGAAAAGGCAGGGGAAGTGCACTGCTATGGGGGAGGGGAGAGCCTGGATGCTGAGGCAACTGCTTGAGTGTGGAGGCTGTTGGAAAGGGAAGGAAGGGAAGGGAACAGGAGCAGGGACTGCCAACCATCTTCACACAAGGTGGGGTGTCAGGCAGGCTAGAGGAACATATGGCTGTAGGCCATTAACACAGCCAGGAGAGCACATATTACCAAGTGAATGTCAATGCTGCCATAAAGAGAACAGCAATTGATGTTTTTTCTTTGGGCCAAACAACTACAATTGGTCATACAGGAAAAATCCCACTGGAGAGGTACCAGACCAAAGGGAGCTATGAAAGATTTTCTCCTCATTATGTTCTGAGTGCAGAAATGACCCGAAAACAGAGTGAATGAGTGGGAGCTGTAATCTCATATTGATCTCGGCTATTACAGTAAATCTACTTAAGTCATGAAAAGGTGTTAAAGCTAAAAAGAAGTGACACAAAAGAGGGATTTTAATGCCTAAAGAAATCTCAGACTTAGGAGGTGCTAAAGAGGACGAACTCACCGGTGAGAAAGCATATCTATTGTTGCCTTAAGTTTGTCACTTGAGCTCGAGAGCAGATTATTCCTGTAAACTTGAACATGTCTGAATGACAAAAGCAGAAAGAGAGGAATCCCAGAGGAAGGTCTTGGTAGAAGACATGCCTTCAGAACATGTTCACGTGGCTCTGTGTTCAGGCCGCACGACTGATGCACTTCAGGGACAGTCACAGCCCAACCAATCAATGCCAGTGACCAACACTGCAAGTGCATTGAAACCTTCCTCATAACCTCTTAGACAAGTGGAGACAACTGGAGCCACAAAATGATCTCAATTATGGACATGTAACACTTTGCCCCAAGTGTCCATCATCCATCTACACAGGGTTAATACAGAGGTCTACAGTTTGTGTTGTTAATTACAAAAACAGCACGTCTTCTAAGATAAAGGCAACAGAGACCTAGTCAATTATTTTAAACTCTTCACTATGTGACGAGAAGACTGATGCATTGTTGGTAAATGCATTTCTGGTATAATTTCATCACAACAGTTCATTCCAGGTCTGCCATCACACCTCCTCTGCCAGTGATTTATTGCCATCCAACACTGACTTGACAAATCCCTAAAGACACAATTACCGTGCTCCCCCTTGGGAAGCCAGCACAGTACATCTAAAAAGGATAATGAATCCGGGGTGTCATAGCCGGTTCGCTGCAATGAACATTGTACGGAGTTCATCCCCAGTGCATAGACGTAAATCTCACAGATGCGTTCCCAGAAAACCCATGTTTTTTTAATCTAAAATTAGAAAAAACTAATTTTAGTGTTTTTCAATACAGCATGCATGCTAAACTGAGCTGCGCTTGTGCAGAGCACAATGAGTGTTTCAACAGATGCCAAACAAACAGACAAAATATCAAGAACACCTTTATAATGTAATCAAATTCAACAGTGTTTCAAGAAATCTTCTGTGAGGCTAACAAAGTTGAATTCATTTGTACACTGTTATCCAGAATTGGTTGACTTTACTATAAATTTGCGTGGAAACCGGCTGCCTTAAATCGTCTGAGTTTTCACAAGAGGTGAAACTTTAGGTCAGCTCACACAGAGCAGTAAGTTGATGCAGTAGACAAATCAAGTTTGCATTAGTAGTCTTACTAAAAATGACTGCTGTCAACTGGTTAAAATATTTAATCGCGATTAATCGCATTAATGTCATAGTTAACTAATTTGTAACATTCTCTTTTGGAGAAAATAATCTCTTGCAAAATGTAACACTGTCCATCAATAAAAGGATGAAAAAAATACTTTGACGAGGGGGGAGGGGAGAATACGCATCAGCTTCGTGCTTGGTTATCAAGTGGTATTTTAGACACGACAAAACACACAGATCACTTTGGTCTTGCCAATGGAACCATTTGGCAACTTTAAAAAAAAGTTAACTTTCCATTCAGAATCTTATTGGCGTCCATTTTGGCGTCTCGCACTCACTATCCACTCAAAAAGTAACGTTACTACTTTTTGGATGGCTCGCAAGCCCAAACAAGTGTGTGCAGTGTGCCTGTTGTTTTGTTTCCGGTCTAGCTAGATCCGGTGTGGTGTTGTAGTTTTTCTACCTTTACTAGTTGTTGCAACAGTATGTGAAAAAAACTACAAAGCTTGCTTGGCCAAAAAGAAGAAGTTTCACGATAAAAAAGAATGTACGCCGTTAAAATGGGTTCGAGTTAACGCTGTTAATAAAGCATTTAACTGAAAAATCAATTGTAAACAAATTATTTTTCTTCTGGAGACTTGCTGTCTAAAATAAGCATGTTGAAGCTTTAGTGTGTAACTTTTTTATATTGATTGACATCCATTACATTCTAGTCATTGCCAAATGAGTTGATACAAAGCTAATTAAGACTGTCAGCTATATACAGTCTGTAGTTCTCAGTATAGCTAAGTTCAGAAACTGGTGTGGTAAAAACCTCTTCTTAAGAGTCCATCATGTTTTTTCAATTATACGTGTCCTTGGCCACTAGCAACTGCGTGGAGGAGGGCTGGGGGTGAAGTACGATCACAGAAGGATTTTTTTCCCTATTTATCAGACTAACTTAAGTAATAATGTAAATTCTATACTGGTTGCAAAAACCCAAAAAGAAAACATTATACATAACACAGTGTAGTTTTCCAGTGCTTAGTACTGCATGGAGAGTTTCACTCAGAAGACAAATTACTGATTTCCAATCTATCGTTGACTATTTCATCACTGCCCCCAGCCCATCAGTCCCCACCCGGGTCTTAGTCATGGTGCAACAATAAATTTAGATAAACATCAACACTAAATCCACCATACAAAACCAAAGCCCAGATAACATAAATGCAAACTAAAAACATAAACAGAGCATTATCAAAACATCCTTTAACTAGGACAGAAACGGTTCAGAACATTTTTTTTTTGCTTTGCTTCAGCGCAGAACAGGTCGAACAATCCCGCCCCTCCCATACACCAACATAAGATCCTTAGTCATCTCTGCTTAATATGATCTCTTAACCGCATACTTAAGCTGATTAATACAAACCACTAATGTGATTTATATGAAAATGTATTTTAACGAAACATGAAAGAACAAGTACTGACCACTAAAAAGTTTAAAAACAACTAAATCTAGGTCAAACGTGTAGACTATGTGAGGTGTGTCCTTACAATGATTTTAATGATTTTTCTTGTTGTTGTAATGAAAAGAATTATATTTTAAATAATACCCCAATGTATATACGATATAGATGAATCCAGTACAGCAACATCATAATGAAGACTCTACAGTTGGTTAAACCAGCACCTCCGCTCTTCGTGGGATGCCATTCTAAAAACTGTGATTGGTTTAAAGAAATGCAAACAACCCAGAGCGTTTCCCTCTCCTAATCCAGAATGTATGTGTTGTAGTCACACCTTCCTCCACAGCACTGTGGATATAGGTCTAGCAATTCAAGACTACTTCCTTGCTATTGTTTGTACTGTAAAACATTACATCAGCAAGCCCCATTTCAAATGTCCTCATGCTGCATTTACTTTTACAGAAAGAAATACAACTTGGCATGTGTAAAAACCCAGTGGTGGATTCTTCACTGAAGTAGAAGTATCACAATGTGAAAAATACTCTATAACAAGTAAAGACCCTGCACTTTGACAACCTGTACTTTATCAAGAAGATTACCAGAAAAGTGTATTAGAATATTTTTGTATTCAGGTGCAGACTTGATGTGTCACTAGTGTACACCTCTCATGACACCGCGAACCTATACTTTTCATGCCGAAATATTCAAGGCAGGTGGTTGAAAAATGTCACGTTAATAAATTCAAATGAACTAAAGGCATGAAATACATTTTAACAAGAGAGCTGTATGGTATCCAGCACTTGGCTTATCGCTGCACAGGTGGAGCTCAGCGGGGACAGACACTTCTCTCCTGAGTTATCACCCTGAGCACATTAGATTTAATTGGAAACTCCCACTCTCTTCCCCACTGAACCCACTTTAACCCTTTGACCCGCAGGGACCGCAACACCCGGAAGGAACGACACGCTCTCTGTGTAATGACTCACAATGAATTATTGTCAGTTTCTCCAGAGGACATCACACTCTGGCTCATATCCGGGGTCCACTTTGGCCGGCGTTTACCTAAGCTCTAGGGCTCATGATGTCAGAAGACCCGAGACCTCCGGGACTACGGCCTCCCACTCATATTACTGAAACTATTAGGCCTCCGGCACAACAGAAAGCTCTCCATTTTCATTTCAATTACTGTTGCTGATGATGAAACACAGATCGGGCCATGACATTGGCTGAACTGTTAATCAGTGGCAATAGATGTTTCCAATTAATTATGCTGGCTGGCTTTACTACGGAGTCTGCATCAAAGCAATTATTTCTCTTAATTTCATTTCTAAATATACATTTTATGTGTATTTGTTGCACAACAATGACTTAATTAAAGCTATGATGATAATTATATAACCCAATGTTAGGTCAGGTAATTAACTGAGTGGCAAGAGTCTCTTTAATGCCGTTTTTATTAACAATTAATACATGTAATTATAAATCCATCTAGATCCATCAAGTAAAATTCAAATGTTCTACTTTTACTAGAACTTTAAAACCCATGGAAATGGACGTCATTGAAGAGACATAGTTGCACCATTTTAAATATTTAGCACACAAGTGGGCGATTCATTTTTCACAGCTGCTTCAGTCTCATACTACATTTATGCAGTATGCACACGTGAATAATAATTACCAGTTGATCCAGTCTATATGCAACTGGCCCCCGGCCACCAACACAGATAGATGGGACATTCTACTGTTTTTATTCTATAACAGTGAATCATAGGAAAGTCTTGTAGCGGTATGAAAAAGAGGGGGCTGACAGAAATCTTTCAAAACAATAAAAATCAACGCAAGACTTTATTAAAGAGAAAAGCGTGTTTGTGATTTTATTGCTATCAGTTGCCTCATAACCAAATCAGGAGATGAAATGTGACACTGTGTTCCCTACATCAGACATTCAGTGCAGAATCCTTATCAAACACGGGGAGTTATTAGTTTGTTTGGTAGCAGACTGTTTGCCTGCAGTAAAAATGTGCTGTGTCACCAAAAGAGTGAAATGAAGCCTAACTG
Source organism: Etheostoma cragini (assembly GCF_013103735.1). Classification (NCBI taxonomy): domain Eukaryota; kingdom Metazoa; phylum Chordata; class Actinopteri; order Perciformes; family Percidae; genus Etheostoma; species Etheostoma cragini. Next base: position 16,404,288 of record NC_048417.1, read on the forward strand.
AAAATTGTCTGAGCAAGGAAACAAAACCACTAAAATGAACACCAAGACAGCAGAGTGTATAATGAAGTAAACTTCCTGAAAGAAAAAAACCTTGTCAACTCTGCTTAAAAAACGTGTCTAAAAATGAGTTATTTGCAGCATTTTATGCATTTCACGGCAAGTGTCACGATCCCACCACACACATTTGCATGAAAGTCACATCACTCTGAAAATAAGGGGTTTAATGAGGTTTATGCTGATGATACAGTTTATACTCGTGAATTATTGCGCTTCGTAGTTGATGAGTGAATTTAAAAACACTTTGCAGAGCTTGTGAAGATCTGCCCCCATGTTAGACCCCAAACACTATACAACATCTAGGGATAGACTAATGTGCTCGCAGACTATTTTCTGTTCGGTGATGAAAATGAGTTCCCCACGAAATAAATCATCAGCTTGTTTGTTTTTGCAAGTCATTCTCTAATCTGAAAACTGCCTGTTCTTAAATGATATACATACACCTTAGACCTTCCACATAAATGAGCTGCAACAGTAAGGAGGGTTGTGTAACTCCATCATGTACTAAGTGAACACTGGAAATCATGAAATGAATTTAGTTGCAAGACACTGATTAGTTCCATGGTTGGAGGAACCTGAACGTCTGTTACTGTTACTGGCTACAGTTTATTTTGGGTTCTCAAGAATCAGCTCTACTAATGAACAGATTGGATCTGGCTTGGTATTTAAGCCTTTGCAGTGTTGAACAGCATTAGTGGTATTAATGGGACACTTATCTTAACTTGTGATGTATTTTAAGACTGCATGTAGTAGTTCTGAATCAGCTGATGAGTCAAAGTCAGTTCATCATCAAGCTCTGTAGTGGTACAGTGAAAATGACCCTGACATGCTATTATTATGTAATTATATCACAGTTTGTTTGTGATTTATTTTTCACACATTCATGATACACTTTTATTTATTTAATAAGAGGCCTTTTTTACAGGAGATGTTTTGGATTCTATTTAGCTGCTCCTGGCATTGTGCATGCTGGCTCATTGTGACATTGAATACATTTCTATCCAGCTGTTTTTATACACATATTCAATTTTTGCATAGCCTCTTGGCTGAGGGGGGACATTTTGAATATTAATGAAGACAAAATGCGACAATGTGATGGAAAAAGATGTTGCATAAATAAATCATGATGTCCATTCTCCTGCATTGGACTGAGAAGACAAATTGATACATGGAACATCATAAATGCCATGTTTCCATCGCGTTTTCCACATTGTTGACTGTCATTTGAGGTTGACTGGAACTCGTTTAATTACGCCGCCTTGTTGCAAGCTCTTCTTCTGCAATGGTTTGATTTAAGACTGGAGAATAAGGGCCACTAGCTGTTTCTCTTTCTCTCAACCCACCAACTGCTAACATTTGCACAGCAGTGATGGACGGAAACATTTTCTTTCACAGATATAATAGAATCAAAATAAGCAATTGTTAATGTCATTACTAACACCTGTGGTTTCTTACAGGGACAAGACACAATGTCTTCTGTAAAAAAAGCCAACTACTTTCCAAAAGGTGAGTTAATCAGTTTGTCATCCCCGATGTGAGTCGACTGCAGATTTGAGACGTGCATGCGCCACTTTGCAACAGGTACCCTGCAAGAAGCCAACGAGAGACTTCTGTAATATCAATGTAGTAAAAATGGACCTACTTAATGAAGTTTGTTCACTGCTGGCTACAATCAAACACAACAAAGGCTGACACTTGAATGGCGTTTTAAGCTAACCTTAGCAATCAAACACTCATAAATAGCTCAAATGTTTTTGAAAGGATTTTTGTCTTCTGTTATTGTTTGTAATTAGGAAAGTTTATTATTTCACGGATTTCACAAATTTCAGTAAGACATGTTATGCCGTAAAGCGTTTAAACCGGAGCATGCTTGACTCAAATCTGCACTTGACTAGCATCATGCAGTGACACAGTTCATTAAAGGCCCTGTGAAATCACACAAAGTGTTTTCAATCACTCGGATTAGCCCAGAAGACAGCGGCACTTTCAATCTTAAAAGGGTGTGCATGTGTGGGGTCTGAATTGCAATGCTGGAATGATGTGTGTAGAAGGAATCCGCTTGATACTGTTTCTCAATTATAAAAGTTTATCATATCAAATAATTTTCAGCATCAATTTACAAGTTCTGCAGAAGCTGGGAGAGGGACCCAACCCAATGAACACTCTGTCTCTCAGTACTTTAACATACTTAATATTGGATATGTTAGGTAACATGTTGTGAGTTGACAGCTTAAAGTCTATAAAATTAAAATAAAATTAAATGAAAAAAAATTAAAATAAAGTCCCTTGGATCTATACAGCCAGCAATCACTGCTCCCCACATAGAATGCCTCCTTCAAAATATCACTCCACTAAGATGTAAATCATTGACACTTTGCATTGGTACATCGGATATTGCTTAATTTGAACCCTTATGACAGAACCTGATTCAAATTTATAAGTCATCAGATACTACACAAGTTTTTCTACAGTTATCAACGAAATGTTTTCTTGAAACTGTAAAACGGTGTGCAACGAGCTTTGAGGCACGTTTTCTCTCTTTTGGTGGGTGTGTCTGAGGTGTAACTCAATCAGCGGCCACATGTATAAACCATAATCACTAAAAAGGCAGTGCGCTTGCATACACAACACAATGTTTCTCTTTAAATAAACTTTTTGCTACGTTTTGTGGTGGCTGAACTCGTCCTTTGAGCTAGGCCACGTTCAGCCCCGACAAAACGTATCATCACGTTGATTTTTAAACTGAAACAAGGGTGCCTTGAGCACCCTGTTGTGTGTGCAAGTGGTCTGCCTTTTTATTACCACAAGTTTACATACACTCCTCTGCTGATCACCTGTGACACAGCCAATAAACGAGAGACACACATACCAAACAAGAGAAAACATATCACACTGTTCCGAGGACACATGCTGTTCAACACGGAAACCGAAGCAAAGCGGTTCCCATCATGTCACCAAACTTTATGGTCCAATAATCATAATGATGTTTTCCAGTCCTACAGGTTCTCCAAAACAAACAGGGAGCTGTCAATCAACACGCCTGTCCACAAAGTCCTGAGAAGAGGTCTAGTTAGGCATCATAAGTGAAAACACCTGTGTGTGTGTCTTCTGTAATAGCCTTGATATTTTTACTGTAGCTGATATTGTCTTATCACAGATTAACCCTAAATGACATAATTATAGTTACTATAATTACACCTACTATAATTTGTTTTGTCAATTATGTTTGGCAAAACAAATTATTAATTTATGGAGTTGGCAATCTATTTTTCTTGGGTAGTAAGCACTGAATTTATTTATAGCATCTTACTGAGTCGGTCAAGGTGGATGGTGGGCGTAGAAAGCGCAGGACTTTGACACCAGAGAACGGGTGTGTATTCTCAGTCCCTTATGTGGTTATGTTTAGGCTCCAAAAGCACTGAGGTCAATGATTGGAAAAGATTGTGTTTTTTTAGACATGTTATTAAAGTAACAATCTCGTATTTAAAGTAATTTTGACTTTTCAATAATAACTATAAATAGCACATAAATTATGTTTATTGTGTACAAATGTATGCACATCACATAATAATTGAAGATAAACAATACTAAGATAAAACAACCAAAACTGTGATGAGTTTGTCCTGAAGACTCCACCACCTCCCTCACAACTGAGCAGATGTAACAGCCCTGCGGACTCTGTGAGGATTAACAATCAAACTGCTCATCTGTAAAATCTAGTAGGTAAAAATGTTCTCACAAAATTAAAATTTCTTATACACAATATATTTATTATTAATTGGTATTAGCACTATACACAAACACAAAGCAATATCGGCTGAGCTGCTGTCATTTCTTGTTATTTACTCTTCCAGTGTTAAAATCAAATCATGCCTGCAATGCACAAATGAAGTAGGAGTAACTCAGCTTTGTGTTATTATACTGAGATTCACAACAAAGTAACAAAGCGGTTGACGGGCTCACACACAGAGCCTGACACGCATGTTTGCTCTGTAGCCAATGACACTGTGGTGTCTCTATAAAGATACTTGTTGGGGAACGGTGCGGTTTGTGTTGCTTGTTTTGATTGTTATTGTGTCAGACATTATCCTGTTAGTGCTGTTAGCTCAACCAAAATGTGTTATTACAGGCTTCATGTTTAAGCTTTTCTTTCTTAGCAGGGCAAGCAGTGAGACGGCATGTACAGTACATTAAATGCAACGTGATGTTAAGCCAATTCATCCTCAGCAGCACAACATCTTCCCGTAGCCGCGTTAGAAAGCCAAACTCAATACCACAAAGCCACAACTGGCATTACTCCAGAATAATATCTGCTGCTACCAGACAACCTACATGTCTCATTTAGAAGGTGCATCATACTGAGGTGGTGATCAAAAAACACTTTGGGCTCCTATTCAAAAGGAATAGCTTATGCCTTTTTACACAATGTGGAAGTTGTCAAAGGTTATAGCGAAATAGCACAATTCTTAGCTCCTACGGGCTCTGTACACGCTTCTTTTTCCTTCTTTTCTTGTGCCTAAAGAGAACATCAGTCAGTCCAAAATATATTTGTGTGATCTTCAGTACCAAAAGGTTACTATGTCAGAAAGGGTACACTGTTGTTTATCTCACTATCTAGTAAGGACAAAGATTCAGTGATTGTGCAGCTTTAATCTGCAGTGCAGCGTATTTTCCCTTCCAGACAATGTTTTTTTCACACATAACAAAAGACAACACAACATTGATTCAGGGAGTTGAGCAGCTACTTCACTAGTAAACACTGAGCCTCATGAATATTTCATTTTATTCTTTCTCTGCTGTAACACCTGTTCTGGCAAGCACTTTGTGGCACTGTAACGCTTCTGTGTGCTTTTCATGTTTCAGAAGAGATCCTCTGTAATATCAACCAATGCTGTCAACAAAGCAATTTCATTAATGTTCAGCATTGCATGTTTGCCTGTCTTATTACTGAAATTGTTATGATTCCTATATCATAGGAATAAAAAAACAACCTAAGTTTAGGTGCAGTGCTGTAATCCTGAATACTCAAGGAGAGGTTGCCATGGAAACAGAGTTACATTGGCCAGAAATGAAAGTGTCTGAGGATTTAGACTTTCACTGTATATACATTTTCAACCATAGATTGTTTCAACATCAGCCTTTTCCACAAATTTTACATAACCACAACTTCTCCTCCATGCAGACATTTCTACGATGTGAGAAAAACGTTTGAATTACAATCCCAAAACATGAAGCCAAACCAGATTAATAAAAACTTAAATTGTGAAGTCTATAAATGATACAATGACACATTAGTAGCTAACAGTCACTGGAATACTTGAAATGCCTGCTAGTATATCAATAGTAATTCAGTTGCATTGCCACACTGAATATTTTTATACCTCAAAGCAACCTGTACATAGCAGCAACCTTACAATTACTTTATAAATAAAAACGTTGACCTTACATGTTTACTGGTTTTTATTGAATTAAAGGTAAGGTGTAAACATCTATTAAGTATTTTTACATAAAGTTTTATGTCTGTACTGATTTGAAAGCCTAATGATGTGGTGAGTCCACCAGACCCAGGAACATTGGCTGTGTAAATAAAATATGAACACTACACAAGGGTTAATAAATAGTTAACTGGGAGAAAGACAAAAAAACAAAGGATCGTCAAGTGTTCCAACAGCAGGCAGGCCAAATTTTTGTGGGACATAGCAAACACTTCACCCAATACTGATACTATATATTCTTATACATTAACATCTATGTGCACCCTGTTTGAGACTATGTCAAGTCTTATTAAAATGACATAAATGCTGCATGTCATAAACTAAAGAAACTGCATGTAAATTTCAGCAGTAGAGGAACTTTAATAAAACTGCACTAAATGATCAAAATGAGGAACTGAATATCTTTGCTAATTGCTGTCTGTGTTGTCAGCCTCCCTGTCACATCTCCATATGCTGTTTTCACTGAACCAACCTGAACCACTCTTCTTTTCACTCCATAACACTGAAGGAGCTCTCCTCACACTATTTCAGCTGTGTCAAATAAACGGTTGAATTGAAAATGACCACAGTGTAAAATTTTACTTGGGGCATTACTAAACTTGTGGACATGGATTTCCCTAATTCCAATGGGACCTTAAAAAGCATATTATTATCCGCTCTGAGAATAGCCGCCATGAGGTAAATGCTGTGTGGGCACAAAGGTGGAAGAATGAAATCTGTTTCAGATGAGAAAGCTGGGAAGGCTTGTTTAGCTTCAAACTTGGCTCTACCTCCCCAAAACCCAGAAGGTGGTATAATGCATAGATTAAAACTGGTTCATTTAATTTAAGCTAGCAATACAAAAATGATCACCTATGATGGCAAAATCATAGATGCCATTTAATGACATGACAAAAATCAATGAAATACAATAAAGGGGTCAATAGTGAGGGCACTTGAAATTCAGCAATTAACCCCTCTGATTGAGATCAATATTATTCAGGAGATTTGTTGCAGAAATAGATATTACATCACCTCAAAAACATTGAAAAGACAATACAACATTGAATGTACATTTAGCCTGCAGCCACAACATGCAGCAAACTGAGCTCCTATTTTTAACAGGAGGCCTATGTAAAATGCATGTTTGTGGTCACTCACCTGTAGTCTCTACTATTCCTTCTAGTATCACCACAATTTCAAACTGCTCTGTTTGCATGGACCTCTGGGAGAGGTCGTAGAAAGGGCTTTTGGTGTCAATCACATGGCAGATCGTGAGTGGTGAGACGAGGAAGAGCTGGTCTGCCCCAGTACTGAAACCCACATCCAGCTCCAACTGATCCAGCGGAAGAAACTCGCCCTCGGGCGTCTGGCGAGACTAAGGAAGCGTACAGGAAGAGACAGAGATGTTTGGTGGGGTAAGGAAGGGGTAAGACTGACTTAGCTAGAGCATGTCAAGATCCTTTGGGGACTTTTCACATTGTATATGCAATCAGAGCAACCAATCAGCCTATCAGAAGAAATTGCTATAATTTTCTTAAATGTAAATGTCAGAAGAGGCATCTGTGCTGCAAAAATATCCATCCATAAACAACTGAATCAAAACAACTGGTTTAAATTACTTAATACTACTGGATTCATCTGCTCTCACTGTTTACCTGCTGTGTCAACACACAGAAAGAATGCTTATCTCTCTGAAAAAAAACTGTTTAACTAATTTGCTAAAGTGGATATGGCTGCAGTGTGTCTGTGTTGGTAAAACATACTGAGTTTATACTTACCTTACACTTTACACATTGAATCTCCTGCTGCAGATGAAAATTAGCCTGCATGGCTAAATCTGTCACATTTACATGTTGGACTCATTGGTGCTCATTTAGATTAATATGCGTTGTTCCCTTTAAATAAACAAAGCTGAAAATCTATAATATCACAGTAATCCTAATGTGTATTCAATGCATTCTTGGGAATGGTTGGACAGCAGGGAAATCCATAGATGAAGTTCTCTTGATAAAGGACAGCGGCACATTAACACCAAGCTGTAAGACACTACCACTTTAAAACTGTTTAAAAATTAGCATAAGAACATGTTCTTCTGAATGAACATGAAGGTCTCTTGGCAAACTTTGATGGATCACTTCCCCCATCAGTTGTCCAAAATATGTAATTTGATAAATACATGAAATGTCCGCCTTGTTTTGGCTTGGTCAGTGATAGCTCTTATGATGACTTGTTTTTTGGATCTATTTGCATCACTGTAGTCTTTGAAGCTTTGTCTATTAAATGCACAATGGCGTCATGTAGGCTTAAATGTCAGTGTGTAGGCCTTTCAGCATCAGTTTCCTAAAAAAGAAAAGAAAACATGGACTGGGCCATGGTAAACAATGGGAATAGAACTAAAATAATGGACGCCTCCTGACAAAAAAAAGTAGCATCACTTACTTTCAGCAATTTGCAGCGGATCTGTGCAGAGACCATATGGCTGTTACGCAGGTTGCCGACCCTGAACATGAGAGTTAGTTTTCCATCTCGCATAGAAATCACCGCATGTTCACTGAACATCAAAGTCTCGGCCCGTTTTTTGGGCTGAGACATCTTGATAAACATGCAGCCGATCAAAAAGGCATCGACGATCGATCCGAGAATCGACTGGAAAAGAAAGAGAATTATCCCCTCGGGGCATTTGTCTGTGATATATCTGTAACCATATCCTATAGTGGCCTCGGTCTCTATAAAGAAGAGAAAGGCTGAGGGAAAGTTATAGACATTGGCAACACATGGAGTGTACTTGTCATTGTGGGCTCTGTTGAGGTCTCCTCTGATGTATGCGATGCACCACCACATAGACGCCATGAAGAGCCAAGCGACTGTGTAGGTGAGGATGAAAATAAATAGATTCCAGCGCCATTTCAAATCTACTAGTGTTGTAAATAAGTCTGAGAGGTATCTGCTGGTTTCACCACCCAGGTTCCCATGTTGGACGTTACATCGCCCGTTCTTGTCCACGAACCGCTGCCTCTTCCTCTTTTTCTCTGGGGGAGGCTGATTGAATCCAGACCCGCTAGATGAGGTGGTCACTACCTGATAATCGTCCCCAAATTTCTTTCGAAGTGCAGACATACTACGATGACAGCAGTGAAAGAAATAACAAAGGATTCAATGATTATATAAAAAAAAGTCTGGGTTGTAGTTGCTGCAGTCGTTAATGCCCGTGCGCAATGTATCGTCTTTGGAAATAAGGCAATAAAAGTCCGCTGTCTTCGCCCCAGTTAGTCTTGCATCGTCCTCTTTCGCCACACGCTAGTTTGTACACTCTATAGCCATGAAATATCAATATTGTACGATTAGTTTACAAAACCCGAAGATAGAAGCCATATGAAAAAGAATAAGCGACGCACAGGATAAGGTATCCAAACGCGCCAGTCGCAGTCCAGGTTTTACAGCTTGATCAGTTGCGTCGTGGATTACTCATCGCCCGTGAAGGTTGGGGCTATATCGACCTGTTCAAAACTGTGCACACAGAGTAAGTTTTCATGCGAAAGTTCAAAATCCTTTAACGGCCGATAAAACACCAATATCTCTGCGTAATTAGTTGCTGGAAACTGTTCCCAGTATGAAACGTCTCTGTGCGCACTTGCGTGTGCGTCTGTGTTGGAGATTATTCGGTTTCCAGCCCTTCCTTTGTAATATGTATACATAGGAGAAGAATTGCATCCGAGCATATGACAGTGAAAAATGACTAGATGGAGGAAGAAAATCACTGTCCCACTGTCGTCATTTTTGGCTGCGCGCATCGACGCTGATTTCCAGGATCTTTTCGGACACCTTTTCCACTGTCTTAGAGAAATGTCGACTGGGTTTTCATGGTCCAGTGGTAGAGATCCACCAGATGCTCTTTTGGCTGCTTAGAGCTTTCTTTCCTGTCGATTGCCCTGCGCGGCTCTGCGCACTTCCACGTTTCCAGTGATGCACTCACTGTTGCCTAGTGGCACTACAATGACTGACAATTTGGAGGAGGAGGAGGAGGAGAAAACGCGATCGCCTGAAGTGATCAAATATGTAAAACTGCAGCCAAGATGTCATATTGACTTTCAAATAATCACCCTAAACGCCACATCTTAGCCTAAACAAGGAAATAAATAGATCCCTGTTTGCAACATTACCAAATCCGTTAATATGAACATAAGAATAAAACAGTATTTTACATCTTTTCCTCTATGTTGCAAAGACATCATCCTGCTTTCATAATGCTGAATAAATTTCCTATTGTATACCTAATTTCTTCTCCAATGCAGTTTAAAGAAAAGTCCTCCCATTTGCAGCAGACATTTACAAATGCACCATGTTTACTGGTTGTTATTCTGGGTCACCTGTGCTAACAGCCACAAATGACCCTGTTTCCATCCCATGGGTGACTGCATCCACTTTAACCTGAAAATCCCATATACCAGAGATCTTAACAGAGTAACACGTTCTGCAGGAAAGCCACTGACACTAACAGCAAACTGTACGAGATCTCAGGGGGGACAAAGAGCTGCAACCAGGATGCACTGCTAGGAATTCACTCATCTATTACAGAGATCATGGCCACAGAGGAATACACCCACACCATAGTTACCCTGGCTTTACACACCGTCTCTCAAACACACATGAGGCACGATGAAGAACAACATACCAGCACCTTTCTCACACACAGTTTTTCCTTCTCAACTCGGTATATTGCAATGTCGTGTGTTGTACTAAATCAGCAATATTACTCCATGGTAAAAGCACAATAACCACTTCATCAAGAAGTCACTGATGACTGCAGCATAGAAATTCACATGGTAGTCAGTTTTTACTGGACGTACAGTGGGTACGGAAAGTATTCAGACCCCTTTAAATTTTTCACTCTTTGTTTCATTGCAGCCTTTTTCCAAA
>NC_048417.1:16414838-16453016 GCF_013103735.1 Etheostoma cragini
TTTGGAAAATGGCTGCAATGAAACAAAGAGTGAAAAATTTAAAGGGGTCTGAATACTTTCCGTACCCACTGTATCTCAGCAACAAAGCAATTGGGGCTCAATGTTGATAATTTTCACCCCAAAAAGAGTAAATATCAGTGGTTATATAAAAGAGTAAGCACTCCAATTGTAAGTTAACCACTACAGCATTACATAATCTCATGTGAACATTAAAACATAGATCCTTTTTTACACTCCACTGTCATGTCATTCATCTGCTCATCAGTGCTCAGAGGGATCAATATGCTGTTGAGTCAGTCTGGTTCCAGGCAAAATCTACCTCTGTTATTATCCTGCAGCTCCTTGTGGTTTACCACATGATATTCCATGTCCAGGCTGAGCCCATTGTGCCCTACTGTCTAAATGGTAGCTTCTAGCAGCACGAAGGCCTGACATAACCGTTTCCAAATGAACGATTGCATGGCAGCACAGTGCAACGTTGATATGCCTCCAAGTGTTGTCTGCAAGGGTCCGTGGCGCGGTCCTCTTGAGGGGGACAGACAGGAAAAGATATCCCCATCAGTCAGAAGGCTGTCATAATTGCCAGGTAAACATTAGCTAAAGCTTCTGCGGGACTTTTATAATGAGTGCAGGGGGACACAGGTCATCCACCATGTATTCTTGCCCTCATTAGGAAGAAAAGACTATTCACATATTTGCTGAGCAAAAATAAGGCCATTAGTTTGGACTGTGGCCAGCCTGCCAACACCAGCTAGACATTTTAATTGCTGTATTTCACAGATACACTCATTACAGAACATTTAGAAAAAGCAATTAACTTCAGGATGCAGTGTGTTGTGTGATGACACAATCTGTCTGTGCTACTATCTAGTGTCCTTTAGTTTTAAAGCCCCTGAAAACTTCAAATCAAAGTATTTCTCTCTAATCTGAAATATTCATGACTGAACGTGCAACAATCAAAGTGTAAAAAAAACATCCGTAGGTGGTATTTTAATACGAGTTTAACTTTTAGAAGCTAACTTGCTTCATCCAAATTTTTTGGCTTACATTTGATTAACAGTTACCAAACAATCCACTACATTCACATTCAAATCCTGATTGGTGCATGATAAGTATGACATCATCTTTTTCTAACTAAGTCCTGCCCCAGGTCAAACCAGTGAGAGGAGGGCAGAGAAAAAAGAAAAGAAAAAAACGTCTTGTGTGAAATAATCAAAAAAGTTGACTTATCACTTGACAGAAAATCTTGTGACCATGTAGGATCCAATCACTGATGGTTAGTTGATTCAGATTTTTTTTCCTAGGGTCTTTAAATGATACAACAGTAAAATGCATGGAACAAACATGGTTATAGAAATGGATTATTGTCACATGCAGTTTCCTTTTCTTTTCAAACCTGTGTTTGGTGTTTTCATGTGTTTCAAATTATAAGAGCCCATTCCCATGTGGATTCAGTTCAACATCGGGGATAGTCGCAGAGAACATTTTACTATATAGTATGTCTCTAGAATGATCAGCCATAAGGGAGTCTATAGTACGGTGGCCCACAGGGGCAAACACCCTGCAACTTCGGAAAACACGTGCAAATAGACATACCACAAGCAAATTAAGAAAACAACTTCATTAATTTGACAACACATTTGCAGCATTCAGCAAACACACTGCAAATACACACAACACAACCAAATACATGAACGCGCTGCAAATAAAAAACGATTCAAAAATAAAAAACAACTTCATTAATTTGACAACACATGCGCAGCATTCAGCAAACACACTGCAAATACACACAACACAACTAAATACATAAAGGCGCAGCAAATAGACACAACACAACCAAATACATAAACACGATGCAAATAAAAAACGCTGCAAAAAGAAAAGCAAACAAACCACAAAAACAAATGCAAAAATAAATAAACGCTGCATCAGATTTCACAACGGAAGTATTCCAGGCTTTTAGAGGGAGCTTTAAGTGGAACAGCTGGGTCTTCAACCCCACGGGGGGGAGAGAGAGAGAGAGAGACACACAGGACCATACACTGCATATTTATTTACGGTCCGTGGTAGGGAGACGTTCAGCTCATAGACTGTATATTATTATTATTAATAACAATAATAATAATATGCAGTCTAAGGTTAAATCTCATAATGGTGTGAAACAGTGTGTTACTGCTAAAATATTTAGTATAAAATTTGAGATATGTTTTCTCTAGTTTGGTGGTTGTGTCTCGGCTCAGTTCACAGGTGATACTCAATCAGCAGAGATGTGTCTGTAAGGTCGTGGTAATAAAACATTTAAAACTGCATCAGCGTTTAACATTGACGTTTGTTTAAGCCATTTTACATGAGAGAGAATAAGTTTGTCCGAAAAGGCACATCGCTGTAGTGTAAGCCTACTCAAGTGTCATATTGTGATTATTCAACTACGGTTACCAACAAAATAAGTAATAAAATAAGTAATCAATCTGTATTCATATTCTGGAGCAGTTCACTCTTGAAAAAACAACAACAACAGACAGGATTTCTAGTCCCTCCCTTTAAACCAGTGATTGAGACAGCTTTATAGAGGCCGTGGAATTTATCAATATGAATAAATAATTTGCTAGTGTTTTGTCTGTGTTCATGTGTTTTCTGAAGTTGCAGGGTGTTTGCCCGTGTTGGCCACCGTACTGTAGAAACCTGGATTTGAACCGGTATTCAAACACCCCCAACCCCACAGGAACAATTTTCTGATTCTGCTCAGGACACGGGCTTTGTCACTGACAGCTAAATACAAGAATGAGGTTAAGGTCCGGGCTTGTTCTTGTCACACCCCAGGAAGCAGCTGATGTATAACACTGGGCACTAAATTAAAATATATGCAGATAAGTTCTTATCTAATAACGGCTGGATGTTGAGGAACTGCACATTTTGTTTCTACAAAGCAAATGGTTTTTTAGCATCATCCCCAGACAACGACTGCCTTTTCCCCACAAGGCAACATCATCTTCCATCATTACCATTGAGCAATGCACTGCATGTGGTTGGCTCTTCTTCCACTAGTGTAAGTCAACCTTCCTTTAGTCAATGATCAGAACACTTTGATGATCCTCTGTAACCCATTTCATAAAAATAGCCCGGGCGAAACCTGAGGGGCGGGTGGAGATGGGATTGATTTATTAATCTAATCAGAACAATGTAGGACACAAGATGCATTTGTCCTCCTCTCCAAATCAGCTCAGCTAGCACTTGAGGTCATCCTCTGAGAAGATCCGCCAATCACTTCAGACAATCTTCTGTAATTTTCCATCTTCCTTTATAATCTCAACAATCAGAGGCAGAGCAGAGAAAACTGCCTCAGTTTTGATGTTGTCTTTGATGGATTTGTCCTATTTCCCTCCTGTATTTTCTCTGTAATCTTATTTTGCCGCTACAATATAGTTTTGTATGTTTTGAATTTCAAACCAACAATCATGTTCTCATGAAATGCATGCACTATGATTTTCTTCCCCCAAAGATTAGGTGTTAACATGGCGCTCATTTGATGCTAAAGCACTAACAGGCTCTCCTATCCATGTTTGGCATGTAATGTGAAGCCATGTGGTGGATGAGCGGAGCAGCATCTCCAAACCAGTGTTTCTATGGGGGTACAGCAATTGGGTAAAAATATGAAGCCTCCAAGGGGCAACATGAAATTGTCAGCATCTTGTGGTAATCAAAGCACATTACAGCTCTTGATGAGTGACTGTGAAAGAAGCAGCAGCATTTTACACAAACTGAACCGTCGCTGGAGTAAAAATAGCATCTGAAGATGACGTTGATACAGCCAAACACAGTCATGTCAGATAAGGAATTATATAGGTACAATAAAGTGAATGAAAAAAAGCCAAAGGAACATTGTTCTGGTGTAGTTTGCCGTTTTTTTCTTTTCGCAGCCGAAGCGAAAACCTTGTTAGTTGTCACTGAGGTCAAAAATAGCATCCAAACAGGAGACTTTTGTGGAACAGCTCCTGGGGATTGATGATTGATTTCTACACAATTACGAGGCCCTTCCTCCTAATCACTGCTTTCATCGCTAAAAGAAGATTATCACATAGGAGAAACTTGATAGAGGCACTTCCTTCCTCCCTGCGAATCAATAAAAATTACTCAAGAGATTGCAAGCGTACGACTGACACTTTCTTGGTTTAATCCCTAGGCTGGCTAGCACTTTTAAAAACGTGTGTGTGTGTGTGTGTGTGTAGCGGGGTGTTGTTAAACCATGTCTAATTAAAGCTGCTTTTCAATGCAGGCGCTCTGAAACTTCAGGTCCCCCTTAACAATTAAGTGCAGGATTTCTCTGGCCTCGAGCGAGAAGAAAAGGCACATCCAGAGGGTTGATTATCCCCCTATCTCTCCCCCTAGTTTGCCTCTACCTATTATTGGATTCACTTAGTTGATGGAACACCATATATTGAGCAAGGGAGAGACAGGCAGATCGGAGACACTCGGAGGAATGGAATTGACGTTGAGGCACGAATGTGTTGAGAGTCCTGTTGTCATGATCGTCTAATGGAAACAAGTTGGAGAGACAGTCACATAACCAGAAAGGAGGTTTAATTCCTGCTATGGTGTCGATGGATAAGAGCATCTTGAGCAGGGTGTTTCCTGAATTGCCTGAATTTACCCTTAAGTGCATGGTTGTTTTGCTTTTCACTTGTTGTTTTCCAATCTTTTAGAGTTGTTGTCACTACAATATTGCTGTACTGTATGCCTGCAGTGGTCCAATTTGCCAACGGCATATGAGGTATAGCATGGTCATACTCATACCCCAAATAATCTGACTTATCACTTGGCAAAGAAAATATGAGTATCATCATCAGCTATTTTCTGATCTTAATTTTTGTATTGCTGTCTGATAGCGCAGAGAGTTGCTTTCCCAATGGAACTTAGTGTTATTTTTTAAAATCATTGTATTATTAGTTGCATAGGAGTGAAGATTTTAATTACTTCTTCACTATAAGCTGCTGTGACATGAAGCAACTTCTATAGCCTTTTGTATGCTTTGATTTGTAGAACCAGCGACACACAATGAGGCTAATCAGGAAAAAAACATGCAATTCAAAAACCTGCAGAAGGTGAAACGCAACTATTATTCTCATACATACCTCGGGTCTCTAAAGACCCTAATGAATATTTGTTTTTCTTTACCAGAAAAACAACAAACACAAAAAAATGATTAAAACAAATAGTTTGAGGAATAAATCTAGGGGTTAACTGAATAAAATGAGTTGAATTATACTGCATGTTCTTAGTTGGGGTATGTGTTTAAAGGTTTGAGACATAGCCATGGTTACAATTTTACTGAGCTTAAATGAGCCCATGCTTTATATAGTCCTGTTAACCTGTACAGCCTCCATAGTGAGAAACTCTGATCACATACTACCTTAGAGAGCCACAGATAAGGCCTCCATTAGGGCTGTTATTTAAAGCATCTCACTCAGTAATGGATTCCCCTGGCCCAGCCACAGACCCACTATCTTATCCTCACAGGCCCAGTTAACCAGTCTGAGTCTGGCTTCCTACAGGTGTGAGACTGTCTGAAACCAAAGTCGGTGCTCACAGAGCCCCTGCTGAAGGTGTGGTGAGGCCCTGATGTGTTGTCAGCTTCACAATAACTATTAATACCTCTGCAATAAGGACTTAGGAGAGGTTTACAAATATGTACTTATTTATTTATGTGAGAGAAATAAAAGAATATGCAGTATGAGAAAAGGGGATACTTATCCAGCTGTCTCATATACTGCAAACTGCTTTTTGCTACTTTCTTTGTTGTATGTAATATTTGCATTTGTATCATTATTTAGGCCTACCATAAACCAAATGACTCATATATCATATACTAATAGTATAAATGTATATTTTATAAAGTGTTAAAATAATGATAAAGTTTCTTGTAGCTTAACATTTAGCATAAAGACAGTGGTAAAACTGGTATTTTTCATCGGACTCTCAAGGTGTGTTTCTCAAAATGTCAAAGTATTCCTTCATTATTCAATTAGAACAGCAAGAGAATTATTTCACAAGTTGGATCAATGACTTATTTTCCAAGTTAAAATGCCAAAGACATTAGCTGGTTCCGTAAAAGTGTTGATTTGTTGTTGTTTTCTGTCTCCTATCATCACTGTGAACTAAATGTATTAGGGTTTTGGACTTTTGGTCAGACTAAACAACAAATTTAAAAAGGTCACCCAATTTCTTTGGGGGGAAATGGTGGTGGGTGTTTCCCAAATTTTATAGAATTAACCCATTAATCATAATATTGAGCAATCAATCTGTAATGAAAGTAAGAATTTGTTTCAGCTTTAATATTTACAAGTTGGATATTCTCTTTTCTCCGTCTCGCTCTCCAGTGGCTCACTTTTTTTGCAGCTCTCAGATTTGGACAAAGCCAGAGCCACCCAAAAGGTCAAGCCTTTGTTGCTTACATGTAAAGAGTAATGAGCCGTGTCAGAAATACCTTCATCAGCCGATGATAGCGGGCACCTTCCCAGATACTGGACAAAAGAGGAAGGTAGTATTCAGTACAATGTAGTTCTTCTCACATCCTGTTGCACGGTTGTTGTCCTCTAATGGTCACTACGGAAAAGAAGCTGATATTAGCATACTAAAAGCCCACACACTGAAGCCTGGTAATGAGATGTACGGGGGTCTTAAAAGCTTCAACAACAAGGTTTATTAAACAACTGATGTATTGGTATGATGTGCTGGCTTGACGTTGAAATTAATGCTAAATCTATGTTCAGTCAAACTTTGAAAAAACTGTCAAAAAAAAAAAAATAGGGCAATTTGTACAAACAGGTAACATCACTTTTCAAGAAATACATTGAAGTATTACATTCCTATTTTAACACCTTGCACTTTAAGATGAAAAACAAATGTGTGTGGGTAATATGAAAGAGGTGATTGAACTGTAGTCTGAATGCCAAGCAGGCACTTAGCACTTCCTTAAGGTGGTCTGAGGATTGGTTACGTGGGGCCGATGATGATTTCCAGAACACACCGCAATTTTTAAATCCAAGGTAAGCACTGGTTTTTATTACCACAATTCCAAATAAAACACTACAATACTGAACCTCGTGATCTTTCAACCATTCAATTTTTTTTCTCAGTGTTCAAGTTTTACAGCATCATAGAAAAATAATTGGTTCTGTATGTACAACAACAACAACGGTGATAGAAACATGTTAACAGCATTATGTATACTAACATTTGTTGCCTGATGAACAGTGAAAAATCACAGTCACATTTGCATTGGTGAGTGTTGATAAACTGAATGTTGGGTTCACTTTAACAAAGTGTTTGATGAAGCATTAATATGACTGTGACATATTCATGAGATATGACAATTATTTATTATCAATACGCGGTTCGTTTTTTACTCAAAATGAGAAGACAAAAAAAAAGAACATTCTTCTTTTTAAACACCAAAAACATTCTAAATAAACAACTTTCTAAAGGCACACGTAACTATCCGGCTCCAAGACATCATTACTTTTTAAAGACATTGGAAGTAGGAATTTGAAATCTCGCAGAAACGTTAGTAATGAGGCTCTCGGATAGCCGTGAGGACACAGTGCAGTCAATGTATTTCTGAACACAGTCGTAATCATTAAGGGAAAACTCCTACATTCATTCAAAATCAATAGCAGAGTTTCGATTCGATGACATGCTTCCTCCTTTCCCAGATACACTTTTTTCATTTCTTCAAAAAGCCTGTTATAAATAAACTTCCATTCAGATCCAAAGAGCTGCCTCACACTTCCATACTGTTATTCAAATGGAACATTGTGTGATCCCGGAGGATGTTACATACACACACACACACACACACACACACGCATACATATATGTGTATATATACGCATACATATATGTATGTATACATACGTATATATATATATATATATACACACACACACATATATACACACACACACATATATATATATATATATATATGTACATATATATATATATATACATACATATATGTATATATGTAGACATACATACATATATGTATACATATATATATATGTATATGTATATATATGTATACATATATACATATATATACACACACACACATATATACATACATACATATACACATACATATATATATATACACGTACATACATATATACAGCGAAACTATATATATATATATATATATATATATATATATAGACACGTTTCAAGTATTTTAGTATAATAGAGTGTCCATTACATAGTTTGTCCATCAGAGACAACGGATAAGTAAAACTTGTAAATGCCTAAATTATGTTCTCTAATAGCCAAATTTGAGGACTTATGATACTGTATACACACACACACACACATCCACACACATCCTTTGTGTTGGTTTTGATTTTGTATTTTGGTTTCTTACTACCACTAAAATCCTTAAGGCTTGTTAAAAGATATTGAGACCATAATGACGTTTTTCAGTCAGCAGCGAACCACAGAACTGACACTGACACAGGCTCTCAAACGTCATTCACCAGCTAGGGTTAGAAACCCACCAAGAGGCTCCAAGCTTAGATACTGTTACTACAAATATGTTTGCAGTGTTTAATTCTCTTTTTAAATGCTGGAAAAATATACACAACAGCTGAAATATCATAATAGGTTACATTTACCAAAAGTGATGAGAATTTGAATTTAAAACCAATTATCAAATGTTTTAACCCTGAAATATGAATATTGGTAATGGCTTCACAAATCCAGAATTGGTCAGGCTCTATTCACTTCCTGTTGTTTGAATGTAACTGAGACACTGATATGGAGAGAAGATGAGCAGCAGTCGTGACAACAGTCTTGTTTTTAGATTGCGGCCATCGCAGAGACATGCCTCGCAATATTCGTATAAATGCTGTTCTGTTTGGTTTGTCCAGCAGCTAAGCAGCACAGTGGATGCACGGCTAGCAGCTGGCTGACACAGTGTGAGTGTTTTGATTTCAATGTTCTCGTTGCACAGACCTCACACATTGTTCTCCCTGTTCAGACATGACAAGGTCCCCAAAGCCACAGCTTGTTGTGCCGCCTGGACGGCAGGTGCAGCTTCTCTCAAACCTGTGGCGAGCTGTAAACAGAGACGGCCGTCATAATGGAAGATAAGCCGCTGCTGCCTGGATCTCTGTATACGCTGGACAGGCTGTTACAGGAAGAGGCGTATGGTGTGCTGTTGTAACCACCTGGCAAGGGTGTTGAGAACCAGGGCCGGTTAGGATGAGGATAGAGCGGTGGGTGAGAGAGAGAGCGATGAGGCGAGGTATCAGACGGTTAAGGTCATGTTACGGAGCAGCCACTGCTGAGCGCGGCTGCCATTGCAGTCTCTCAAGGTGGGGACCATCTTGTCCTCCTCAGAAGGCATGTCCAAACACTGGTTGCTGTTCACATGCAGCAGGGTGAGTCGCTGGAGAGAGAAGGATGAAAACACAGAAAATTACACGTAAATGTATACACATTAACATACAAACAATACACAAATACTTAGACTAATATTGTCCGTTTTGAGATATTTCAAACTCTTCTCAGGAGAAAGTTGAATCCGCCTGGATGACTAAAATAAACCTTCACAGACACACTTCCAAATATTGATTTCCCACATTTCACAAAAATACATTCCGACCCAAGTATATGGCCTGAGCATGTTACACTCAGTTACTGTAGCAGGAAAAAACAATAGGCACAACAAGAGAGCAGGATGTTCTAGCCGAGAAAAAGGGGAGTCGTGCCCCTTATAACACAATGTGCACTGAGACTGCTCAGAGGATTGAGGCTCTCGTCGGTGTGGAGACTGTTGTCCTCACGGCCACTTAACAGGAACGATTTCTTTGTAAAATACTGTTGAGCATCAGTAGCATTAAAACAAAAATCAAAAAAGAGACTAGAAATGACAAATGTATTTACTCCAGAATGACTAAAACTTAAATCTAATGCTTATGTTTAACCTGCATTAAGTCATATTTTGGACATTTGGGATGTATCAAATTTGTTGTTGTAATGTAAAATTGTTGCTAGTAGTGCCAATACCAATGACAATCAACATCTTAGTCTGCAGCTCATTATTTCTGTTGCTTTTAGCTCAATGTTGTAGTTTGGAGTTGGCAGGTGAACATTGGACACAAGGTGCAGTCAGGTTGTGGGACTGAACACTACAGTAGGAGGAGGCCAAATGTCCATGCAGCTTAACATATTAAACTCTTGAAATGACTGAACAAGACATGTCAGACCAAGATGAAGAGGACTTTTTGACAGACATGTTCTAAATTTGACCCTGCAACAGCTTATGTTTGGCCACTTGGGCGCAGCAGAAACAACAACACTGACATATTATCCGTTTTAAGTCAATCAAGTTGGCAAACAGTGGCCTATTTAAACATCCAGGTTAATAGTAAGTTCAATGTTTACTCTCCTTTTATCACTGTTTTTGGTCTCCACCATCTCCTGCAAAAAATGTCTGGCTCTTAAGCTACTGAATGTATAGCTCCTCTATGTTCACCAGCTAGTCACTAACTGGGGGCAACTGCAGTGTCAGGTGCTTTTATGCATTGTGACAAAGCCATATTTCCCCCCCAAAAAACTCTTTGTTTTTTTGTAGTTTGTTCAAATAACTTCCATGTACATCTAATGGTTCTGTGTGAATCCCAAAGCTGGTAAAAGTGACCAATAAACACCATTACTGACAAAAAGTAATGGTTGTTAGTAATTACAACATCAATATTATTGCTCTTATACTAGCGTAAACCTCACTCAATACTATGCAATCTATGTGTCTCTGTGTGTGTGTCTCTGTGTGTGTGACTCTGTGAGTGTGTGTATGTGTGTGTGTGTGTCTTTGTGTGTGTGTGTGTGTGTGTGTGTGTGTGTGTGTGTCTGTGTGTGTGTGTGTCTGTGTGTGTGTGTGTGTGTCTCTGTGTGTGTGTGTGTGTGTGATAACCATCTTCATATCTCTCTTATACTGCCAATCATTAACCCGAGCTCGGCACACTTCCTGTATATATATGTAGAAAACTAGCAGGATGAAGACATTCTTATAGGATTCATTGTAAAAAGGTGGAATTAAAATAAAATTATACAAAGAATTATCAGGAAAATTCTACATTCTTAAGAAAAACTTTGACTCCAAACCAAACTTCACACTTTAAAAAAAACACACACACACACACCATTACTGACAAAAAGTAATGGTTGTTAGTAATTACAACATCAATATTATTGCTCTTATACTAGCGTAAACCTCACTCAATACTATGCAATCTATAGACTTTATATTTCATATAGTGATACCTCCCAGAGGCCTTTAGCTGGCCTGATTAACCAAAATTATGGGCAGTTATTTGTCTTTTCCATAAGAAATGGTACAATGCTCATGAGTTATTTTATCAAAATAAAAGATTAAAAGAAGATAACAAACCGGTAAACAGACTTACTGGGATACTTGAATAGAACTCAGCCATTGTTAATGTTATCTTCAAACAGTTTCAGTAATATCATTGAACGTTAATAAGTATGCTTAACTGTCTCAGATGATTATTTAAGGGTGGATTTAGATTTCAATGCTTCTGACCTCTAACGGTTCTGTTATTTTTGGAGTTTACTCTGCCGTATACCATGTCTCCTGCTCCATTCCACACATTGCCCCCTCTCCACTGTACGAGCTGCCTGTTTGCTCGTCTATCACATAAACTCAGAGATGTATAGTAACGGAGTAGAACTACTTCCCTACAGTAATAAGTATTAAAAGGCTGCATCTGTACTCTACTGGAGTATTATTTTATTTTTATTTCTTCTACTTCCACTTTCACTTCAGTACATATTTTTAATAGTACTTGAGTAATAGAGTAATACTTTTACTCTGATACACTTTTTTATGCGCTGCATCATTACTCGTCCCAGTTATAAAAATCTTCCAAGGCCACATTATCACTGCCAGAGAGGTGGATGGATCTTCAATACCTTCAACCTCAAGTGATCATGGCTGTGAGGAAGGAGACCACCCCTGGCTCTTCTTAGAGTAAATGTAAATGTAAATGTGCTGTATTTATATAGCGCTTTTCTAGTCTTAATGACTACTCAAAGCTCAGAGTCCATGTTTTCATTTATCAGAGTGAAAGACAATTCATATAGAATGAAGTGCCTACTCTGCCTCCTGAAAGATTGCAAAATAAGGGTCTTCAAATTCACCGTTGAATTTCAAGAAACCTATCAAGGTAAGTTACAAATATCTTACACAAATGGCACACCAGCTTGAGCTATCGGTAAGCGTTAGCGAACTAGCTGCCCACGGTTCATGACATGCTGCAGCGTTGGACATTCCTGTCCTTGTACTGCTGCTACAGTCAAAAGGAATTGTGAGTGAAATATTTGAAATAATAAACAATAGGATATTCAAACTTTTGACTGCCTTCTTTAATAGCTACATAACACAATACTTTCAGTACTTAAGTAGTAGATTTAAAATAACACTAAATCCCAAAAAATGTTCCACTTACATGTGGTGCTTAAAGAACACTTCAACTTCTACTCAAGTCACTTTTGATAGAGCACTTGTACATGTACTCAAATCTGGGTCTCTAGTACTTATGTCTTGCTTAATACATGTCTGCATAGGTTATAAAAGACCGAACAAGCACTTTTAAAATGTCCAGACTGGAAAACATACCTGTTGTGTAGTACCACATGAGCAAGTACCAGAGAAATTATCTATGGCTATATGCCACAAATTATCTATTCTCTATCTAGAAATTATCTATTTATTATCTATTACCACACACACACACACACACACACACACACACACACACACACACACACACACACACACACACACACACACACACACACACACACACACACACACACACACACACACACACAATAACAACTGTAAAAGAGTTCTCAATGGCCTTGATTAACCATTTATGTTCATTCCTTCAGCAGTAACATGCTTCCGCATAGCTGCTCACTTGAGTTGGTTTCTCGTCCTAATGATCACATGCAGAGAAGTAGAAGAGAAGTAGGGAAGCTGGAGTTAGTTTGTGAGGAGAAGCAGAGAGGAAAACAATGGCTTGACAGAAACTTTGAAAATTATGTTAAAAAATAAAGTGCTTAGTGCCATTTAGGTATCATTAGGTGTTGTAATGTTTGTAAATTACACATAATTTAATTTGTTTAAAAAACTTGAGCATTGGAATGATTTATCTTGCTGTTTAGGGATAATTCTATATTAAAACAAGATTGTGCTCCGACTTATGACAGAGAATATTCAGACTAATGAGCACACAGAGACGCTCAGGCCATGTTTGATCTTTAGCTATAAAACACAAGGGCCTGACATTGGCTGCCTGGAAACTGAGAAATACACATACATCTCTATTGAAGTACACATTGCAGACCACGCTACAGGCCACATTTGTTCAAACAGAACAAGAACAAAGAGACCAGGTGGCAATCAATTTTACACACCCTCCAAAAAAACTGAAGACAAGAACAGAAAGGGATAGCCCTACACTTTAAACATTTTAATTTTATTGCTTTGTTAAAAAGAGAATTCAAAAGTGTGTTAGTTTTAAGAGTAGGCTAATTAAATCAGAATTAATTAATTTAAATTTGGAGGTAGATCTACTCTATAAATCATATCAACCTGGTTTAGCCAATAACGAGAATAATAATTTTATTCATTCAAAGAGCCAAACCTATAATGGCAGAGATGACAGAAGGAGTGTAACGACGGAGGGTAGAAAAACCATTCCACATTTAATGAAAATACTAGAAATGTGGAGGTCTTGTCCTTTGCTCATAATTATTTCATGATTCCTTTGGGGCAGAGAAAACTCCCATCTCTGCCTTCCAGCAAACCAACCAGCGTCTCCGGAGAAAGTCCCTGAGTGTGTGCACAGCTGAGACGAGCTAATTAAATGAGACGGTTTCTAACCGTAAGCCCCGGTTGTGGAACATTATCCTCTTTGTCACCAAGCAGCACAGTGGACCTGTTGAAAGGCACAAGAGTACCTGTTTGACGTGATCTTGTGCTGACTGATTATCCAGAGGGCTGGGCTGCTTTTTGTGGGAAATACAAAAACAGCAGATTCCTTTTATCTCAAGGCAGAGTCAGGCAACGGTCTCATTTGCTCTAATGGTGCCCTGCTCTTGTGTACGCGCCCTCCTCTGGTGCTGGCTGTACCACGAGGACCTCTGAGTGTGAACAGCAAAATCAGGCCATTCAACAGCAGGTCACTTTACTGCCGCAACTCTGACACACACCACCAGCCCTGGGAGCTTCTTACCCAATTTACCCTGCTTGCACACAAAAACTGTGTCATACAACAATGAAATTGCTCTTTAGCTTTTGGAGAGATACAACAGTGCAAGACTGAGGTGCAAACCCCATATATAACGCAGGAGAACAGAATGGACTACGGACAAAAGGACAGAACGGAAATTAACGGAAAAAACAACCTTAAAACAGACAGAAATACCGAGCCGAGTATGTAAATAAGAAGGCAGAGTGTACATTGCAGACGGTGTACACAGCTGCTTCAGGGCAATAGGAGAGTGGCCTGAGAGGACAGGGACATGAAAGGCAGGTTTGCGATGAAGGATCACTTCAAAAGAACTTGTAAACAATACTAAGCACATTTTAAATCAGCCATGCACTTAGATGATCAACTGAAAATAACACACCCTCCATCTTAGGCATTATTCCCCAAACGCAGGCAGTCCAGGGGACAGCCAGTGGATTTTCAAATCAAAATAAAACATTTATGTTGAAATTTAAATGTCAAATGAGATCTAATTTAGCTGGCTAAAGGTCTTGCAAATAGCATATTATACACAGAACCGTCTTGATGGGACATCTGTCATGTGCCTCTGCCCCGTTATCATCCGTTCACCCTGAAAGATCACCGCTAAAAGCTACTTAATGCTTCCTATAACAATATGCATGCACATTCTGGCTAATATGTGAAAGATCAACATTATAACAACAAGCTCTGCATTCATCTTCCTTCCCTGACAAAAATAAGAAGAAAAAAAAAGTCCTCTAAAAAAGAGACAACCACATACAGTGAGGCCTGAATAGGTCGAACAAATCTACTTCTAACAATGCTAATGACAAACTACACCACTACAACAAAGCCGCTAAAATGACCACCAGCTTCTACTCTCAGCTAAATTGTACTTGCTCACCTCAGACCCTAGAGCTTAGAGTGAATAATCAGTGGGACTGAAGTAAAAGCGTCTTGCGACGTCCAGACGTGTGTAGTTGTGGAGGACCCAGGCCTGTAAGGGACTGTTGTCACAGTACTGCACTGTGGGGCCGTAGGTGCCGTCGTCCAGACGGTTGATGGTCAGACATGATTGGGTGATGATGTGGAGGAAGGTGTGCTTCTGTGGCGAGCCGGGATTGAAAGGAACAGATGGTGGTGAAGGTAAATACGAGAGTCAGTCAATGGGTTTTGTTAAATGAAACCATCTGTTCTTCACAGACAACTTTCCCAGTTTAATATGAGGTTAATATTTTTAATGACAGTGAATTAAAATGGAAAAAGGTATGTTTATTTAAGGTGTTCAAAACCTTGACTTAATTCCATCAGATTGTCAACACTGAGTTCATGAGAGACATTATGTTATAGTCATGGATTGTGTCAGGCACCAAATTCACATTATAAAAAAACTAAATCTTTGAACCTTAAGGATAACACAACCAATCAAAAAGGTGAAGCACATATCACCATCAAATCACCATCACCTTAAAATAAGACATTGACACAGCAGACAGTATTTCAAAATGTTTACAATACAGATAAAATAAATAGTAACATCTAATTTCTTGTTTATACTATAAAAGATAGAAAATTCAAAGCAGTTTTTTTTTTAATTGTTGTAATGGTTATTGTCTGATTAGTCTCCTTTACCCCCTTTAACCTTTATTTGTTAATATCAACCATTTGATCTTTTGCAGAATAAACATTACATTTATTTTTGTTTTGTATGGATTTGGACATATATGGTTTGTCTTACTTTAAGGATTTTTTTTATCAATTATTTATGCGGTAACAGAGTTGAAATTTTGCTCAGATGTTTTGATGTTTGCTTCCCTTTTTTGATTGGTTGATTATAAAACTTGTGGAAATATGCCTCATCGGGATTATTTCAGTTAAGAGTTTCCGAGTATAAATAGCATTCACGTCAACTACCAAAAAAACAAAACAGATAACACAACAAATATGGGTGCCTCACATATTCCCAAAGACTGTCGTTTAAGGGATGTGGTGTCATTCTGTCACAGAACGCTCAAAGTCATCAACATGGAAATCTTTCTCTGCCATCCATCCCATATGGCATAAAGGCAACATTAGTATAAATTTGCTCTTTAATATTGTGAATTTGATGTCCATGATGAAATTGTTATGTATCTTAATGGCGCTCACAGCGAGCAGGAATTCAACCTTTTTTTCATCTGATTGCATTTTCCAACACATCTTTCCAGTTGTGAATTCAATAACATGGAAGATCATAGCTGACCTATCTTTGTTGCTGAAAAGATCCAGTAAGTAAACCATTAGTCTCTACTACACTAACACCATACGTAGGTATACCAAAATAAAAAGCAGAGCTGGATAAATTCTGTTGATTTTCCCATTTAAACTTAAACTCTCTGTGTGAGTAAGATTAGAGGAAATAAGTTTGACTGCCTCAATGTATGTAACTGGTATATTCACGAGTGATTGTTGGACACATCTTATTTCTGGCTGAAACAGCAGAGCAGGTGAAAAAGAATAAAGGTTATCTGTCACAGTTGTGAATGAGTACAGCAGAAATACGGAAGAGTCAGGTATTCCTGTGAAAGTGAAACTTGTGACCAGATGAAATGTTAATGGTAGTGTAATCACCCAGGATTCGGTCCCTGTCCATCACACGTGGGCTAAAAATAACCTTGGCCACTGACAGCGATGAAACCCCAATGCTGTTTAAAACAGAGACCAGTCCTCTTCGTTTATGAATTATTCAAGTCTTCCATATTAAGAATGCACCCAGAGAACAACGTGTAATGAAAGGACTTCTCCTAGGGTTTGTTTCATGCTTGATGAAAAGGCCTCCAGGCTTCCTCACCTTGTTATAGCTACATGTCAGTGATATGACATCTCAATCACTGATAGATAACACTGTATTCAGTGCAGTCTTTTCTAAACGTCTCCCAGTGGTTTCAAAGAAAACACATAAATTGTTAATGCAAAAGATGCTTTTTGTTTTGAGTCCACAGGGCTTGAGGAGAATATGCTCATTCTGCTACGTTGTAAAATGTCTGTTTAAAGAACCGGCAACATCCGTTTCTGCGTTTGACAGAATATTGATATTGTAAGACAGTTTGCGTAACCAGGAATATTAAGTAAAATGAACCTCTGCAGTTTTATTACTTTGACATTCAGCTAATCTTTCAGCTAATCTTTGTCATTTTGGTGCTACTATAAATAAACGGTGGCTCACTCACATTTATATGTACAGTACATCTCTAACATACACTTGTTTGTTGCATTAGACTGCATTTGTTTTGGATGCATGTACAAAACTGTACTGTACTGTGGGACTGTATTTGTTTTACTCAATTTTGTGTGATGAGTAAAATAAATATAATTTTAAAGAAACAAAACACACAGATTTGACTTCACTCCTCTGACAAAATATAATAAACCATAAATCATCTACTCTAATAACCACTGACACTTACACAGAGTTATGGGATAAATCACAACACTCAAAGCCTCAAACTATGGGGCAATATCCATGAACAGCAACTTGAACCGCTTACCTCAAAATCATATTCCCACTTGCCAACATACTAAGTGAAAGAAGAGAACACGAGAAAAGAGACTCGGCTGCTTAGGGTGGAAAAAGCAACTTAACTTGTGTGCTGCTAAAACAACTGACACACAGCACCATCTGGTGGCAGCAAACAGATACTCCTTTCCCTACTTTGCACAACCCAAATCCTCCCTAATGACACACAGGCAAACACAATCAATCAGCAGATCTTCAAAGTCATTTTTCCAAACATCAGGCATCAGGAAGCAGAGAATGGCCGCCTGCAATTGCGGCCAGGTTGCGGATTATTTGGCGGCTATGTGAGACTAGGGATCCTACCTCTGCATCGTACTCAAACATCTGATTGCCCTTCATGTGATGACACTTGAGCATGACGACGGGTCCGTTGATGCGAGAGACGTCCAGACAGAGGTCGTCTGTCCTGATTTCTTTATCGGCCGTGTAAGAAAAAACCTGGGAAACAAGACGTCTCTATCAGAAGATGAAGCATCAACATCATTAGCTTACCTTTCTAGAAATGTATGCAATCCTAGTGCTAAAAAGTGTCTTTGATGAGAGGACATATGAATAATTTACATATATTTATCCGTGATTTATTTTGGATTTCCAGCCTTCATGGTTTTTGCTACGGATAAACCAATTATCGGCCCAGGCTGATTATTGGTGTGTTTTTTGGCAGTTTGAAAATTATCTGGATCAACCTTTTATTTGCCTTATAACCGACAAAGTTAATGAATTTTAAAGTGTGATACTTTGGCTGTGCTGCAGCTCTATGTTCGTGTCTACCAAACCTGATTTATATAATTTACTGTACAACTGTATCAGTTTTAGTGCTTTCTACCCCATTTTCCATGTTCTTCTGTTAGTTCAGGGTTACATTGAGATTTTGTGTCATGCAGTGCAGCTACACAAAATATGCAAGGACAGCAGGAACAATGATTAGACCAAAGTACAATCAAATTCTTGGCACACACCATCCTAAAATGCCAAAGACTTCGTAATGACCCCCAGCACAGAGCCAAATCAACAAAGGACTTAACAAACGAGAAACAAAAACTTGGCAAAAAACACAAACTTGAATTGTATTGAAAATCTGTGGATTTACTTAAAAATTGGCAATACAAACACACTTTGCGGCCAACCTGATTGAGCTCAAGCTTTCGAGGGAAAGAGAAATCCCAAAGCTCGTGTATCGAGGATAAAGAAAAACCAAAGGCTTGGCTTGTTAAAAGTTAATCTAAAAGAGATTTATTATACATTCCACTTAGAACACAAAATACCTTGAAATGTTTCCAGTTAGTGTTCATAGCACATTGTGTTTTAAAAACAGAATTCAGATTACAAACAGTAAAAGTGTTACTTTTCCCCCTCACCTGGTTTCCACCCATTCCGTGACAGTTGAAAAAGCCAACTTTCTCGTTCTCTTTTCTTCCCATGTTATCCACACACTGGTTGGTCTCAACATTTCTGATCTATAGGCAGGAAGAAAACAAACAAAAAAATTACGTAAGTTAATTTAACTAATTGGAAATTAACTTTCTGTCTCTAGATACAGTAGGCTAATTTCATACGTATTAGCAATTTAACCAAACAGAAGCCAGTCAGGTCCTGTGTCTCATTTAAAAAATAATCATCTTCTCTACACCCCCCACCTTCTCTTAGTGTTCATTACTTACATCTTTTTATTGCAACTTTCGACATTTTAGTATCCAGTATTACCCTGAGATTTTATATTATTTTTGATTTTATATTATATATCAATTTTTGGTTCAAGGTTTCTTTTCTTGGTCATACATGAAATGAAACTAAATATCTTTGGGGTTTGGATAGTTTGTTGGTTAAAAAAAAAAACTTATGCTATACAATAAATAACTGATAAACACAAGTCACTGCTTTGGGGTTGTGGAAACTTTACGTGGCAGACAAAACTGACATTTACGGTAGTCATCACAGACAATTTTAGGTAAAAGTTTAGTTGTGATTTATTTCCGAACAGCAATCATGAACAAATGCATGTTTATCACCATGTTAATCAACAGAATATTAATAATAAGCCAATAAATCACTTTAGTCATTTAATAAGCCAACATGCCAAATATTTGCCAATTCAATTTTCTTAAATATCAGGATTTGAGGCTTTGTTAATATATTTATAAACTGAATATCTTTGGGCTTTGGACTGTTGAAATTATAGCAGGCATTTTTCACTTAGTTTATTTGTTTTTAGACATTATATATGTAAAAATCATTTTTTAACAAAATCCTTCTCTACATAACGTATAGTATATCATGTCACAGATTTATCCATATTCCACACATTATCTTCACTTTTACAGCTGGATAAATTGTCTGACTGCACAGCCTGACTGACTTCAGTCAACTCAGCTTTCTAGTGAACTAATGCGTCCACAGAGCTAAAGCTCAGCAGGCTCTATATGTGGCCTAATATGTCTATCATGCAGGAACAGAATGGCCTTCATAATTAAGTCATATAAAAGCTAATGGTTCCAGCTGTTAAATAAGGGCTGACTGTGTGTTATGGAGGATGAGAATCAGTCGGCAGAGTTCTGGTGTAGAGGAAGATTGGAGCTGAGGCGCTGCAGTGGTAAAAGAGAGAGAGAATCTGCTTGTACTGCAGTAAAGCAGAGCAGCACAAATACATACAATCCTCCCCTCCTCAGTTCGATGCTGCAGTTCTTCAACTGTCATTACTTTCATACGGCCCCCCGTCTACTGTACAGCCTGAGACCCGCATGTCAGATATGACTTTACACCATGCTGCACTGATGTCGACACGGAGCCACGGGCATCAAGAAGCAAATTCAAGTCTCTTAAAAACTTTTCTGTGTGAGTGGGAACTAACTAATAAGAAACTCAAACTTCTCTTATCTTAAAAACAATTAAACAGGAATTATCACGGCTTAGCTTCAAATTATCGCACGGTTCCCAC
The DNA here is from genome assembly GCF_013103735.1 of Etheostoma cragini. NCBI lineage: Eukaryota > Metazoa > Chordata > Actinopteri > Perciformes > Percidae > Etheostoma > Etheostoma cragini. The sequence goes on from NC_048417.1 coordinate 16,435,645, forward strand.
AATCCCCTTTCTCATTTCTTAAGAAACTACTTTGTATGCGCCCTATCTGCCTATTAAAGTAATCATTTGCTGAAAAATATCCTTTTTTTCAGATTTGTAGAAAAGGGAATACATCTTTTAATAAACTGCACAACTTGCTGGTAAACAATTTACAGAGATTTAAATGTCTAAATTCAGAGACTCAAATTTGCACTTAATTCTGCCTTTGATCATTCATGCTTGCTTAGTACAACATAAAACTGGGCCATGAGACTGTATACATGAGCCTTATCTCAGCTACCCAGCATTCATAGCAGAACTGTGTAAACATGTGGGAATAATACTGACTGCATGAACATACCCTTGTTTGTTTATCCTACACGTTTAATACGAACAGCTTTTGATGTTTGGTTTTATATCGGTTCGTTCAGCTTTTGCTGTATCCTGAGATTTCCTGATTTATCTCGGAGTGATAGTGTGTCTTTCTGAAAACACAACCTAGAAGCTACAAGGACACACAGTATCTGACTGAATGCAGAGGGAGGCCGTCTGCATATGCTGCCTCATGGGGGATTAGAGTATGAGAAAGCTCATACTTCACCAAGTGAGTAGTATCTTCTCGGGATCTGGGAGTCTGGGTAGATGTTCTCTAGATACCAGGAGAACGATTTGCACTTCAAGGCCTCTCTGAGGTCTTTACGGGAAGAAACGTCTCCGTAGTCCACGCGCATCACACCTGCGGACAAAATGCCAACACAAGGATTCAGGCATATGTATCAATAAACATTATCAGTCAGTGTTTACATTTTTGGAAGCACAGTTCTGTTCTCCTGCATCACCCATATTAAACACCAGAGAGACCTTTTATATCTAAAAAAATAAATAATAATATAATAATACTTTGCAACTCTACCTGGAAATACGGGCTTTGTGGGTGATTATGGAAGGATTTTCTATTAAGTAACACATAAATCACTTACTTTTTGCAGAGAGGGAATGTAAAAGGAAACTACAGTAAGTCAAATCCCATTTATAATAAGGCATCTACTTCAGAAACACACAAATGCATCAATTGTGGAAGACCGTGTGTCATGCTGCATTCTATTTTAGCCAAAATGGAGACAGCATGATGTATTAGCCTTGATCTAACAGAAGACTGAGGAAGAAATTAGACAGCGACTGGGCACAGACACTTACAAACACATTAGGCAGATGGTTTCTTCCCAGAGTGCCACTTAAGAACTCATAGCTTGCATGTAATTGATCCAGGGTAGTACATTATAAAGAAAGATCGTGATTGCAATAAGGTAAAATAGTATGAATGATTCAAAACTAGCCAACATGTAAGACCTACTACAGTGTTGTGTATTTATCTATCAAACACCAGCCAGATAATGCAAACAGCACCTTCTGCAACACCAATCCCATTTTACACTTTTAATCTGGGAAATAAAAAAATCTACATCCCCTTCTTTCTCTCCCTCTCTCTGTAGGGCCAGAGCATCACATGTTACAGATGAATAGTTTGTTTGATCTTAAAATCACCAGTGCAGAAAAGAGACGAGGAGGGAGATGCACTTTGAAGAGGATCACTAGATGCCACTACCAAACTCAGCCTGAGCAACATACTGTCTTCCTCTGTTCCAATAAGTGAGGTCTGACAGCAGTGTGGCCCAGTTCATTCTCCCTAATGTTCTGGAGGAACAGACTGTCATTGTGGGGCCACAATACGCAGAAATACTCATCCATCACAACCGTGGCTCCATCTGCACACCTCCAGGACCTGAGAATCCTGCCAAACTGTGAGGAGGAGAATGACATAATTTGAGCCACAAAGACGGCAGTCTTTGATGATCCCTATAGACACTTTACCAGAGATTTACGGGCCACTGATGTCTGCTAAAGAGTAATCACATTACTAAGTCGACAGATGGACAATCCGCACTGTCCTGAGCTCTTTCAGAGAGAAGTCTGTGTAGAGGAGACCATCTTTGACAAAGTTCTGAATTTAATGTTAGAGGAGCACTTAAAAAATGTGTCTGAAATAAGGAATTAATGAATCCCAGTTTGGAGATGACAAAAGCAGCATTCAATTCCAATGTGAGCCAAAGGGGAGTGAGTAAAAAGAGAAATATAAATTCTTAATGAGCAAGATAAAACATACCATGGCAAGAAAATGAAAGAATAAAAGAGAGCAGACGAGTCTTTCCTTTTCACACCAATTTGCTAAATGTAATATCAGCAAGCACTCGTAATGAGGATTGTTCATATCTGCTTTTGAACGGTGGTGTGCAATGAATAAAACATCTATCACATCCCTGACTGAACTAAACATTCCCGAAAATGTTTAAAACATTCAGAATCCATGCCATTTTAGCAAAGTTGTCCACATATGACACTTGATTCTGTGGCCCTGCAGCTCTGTACCTGGTGAAATGATATAGAAGAAATCCTTGAAATCATCCATCCAGACTTCAGCCAGGCGCCTGTTGTTCTTGTTGATGACTTGGCCCGTTCCTCCGGGGAAACTGTACGGGGTGGCCTTCCGGAAAACGTGGCCCACGTGCGAACATGTTACAATTTCCAATGAGCCTCCGCACTGCCAGATCTGCAGACAAATGCACACCATGCAACTTTATATATAGCGTGGCATGAAAGCAGACAAATACAGTCAATACAAAACTGATACAACAGTTGGTAAATGCCAGTACCCTTATGTGATTGTTCCTCACCTTGAGGTAACACAGAAATTGAATCCAATCTGTCATCAATAGGAACCATAAAATGCTTTCAATTCTGAAAGCAAGAAGGCTTCCAGGAGGAGGCTTCATCAAGAGATCATATTATTCCCCAATATCTAGATTTTGTGTTTTCTTATACAACTTCTAGCTACGACAGTGGTCAGTGTGTCAACTGTAGACCTGAGACCTAAGAAAGAAAGCATAAAACAACTTTTATGATCTTCTTGTGTTTCATCATTCATTAAGAGGTTTCTTTTTTAAATCTCTCATTTCCCTTTTAACCTGCATCTTATAGTCCAAGACAGCAGGAGGTGGTCTGGACTCGTCCCCTCGTCACTGCTGCCTGTAGCAATAAACATTTTATAGTCTACCAATGTCATTTCCATTTAGTCATGCGTGAAGCTGTTAATCAATCAATGTGCAATTTGATGTGAGCTAATAATAACCTCTATTCCTTTTCTCCCTCTAAAACATTAAGAGACACTCTAATCCTAATGTGGATTTTGGAGAAGTAAGGACATCTTATTTCACTAAACTTGTATCTCCATAATTCATCTTTCCCTGCATCTCTCCCTTGAAACTTAAGTAGAAGTGGTTAGGATTCAAGGAAAAGATGCAAGTGAGGGAAACCTCAACACTATAAAGGGAGATGGCATATACCCGTTGATCTCAACCAACTGTTGTGACATGATAGCATCGAGATAGCGTCCTCCCTGGTCTGTCACTCACTCGAAAAGACATTTCCAGGTTCTCTCCGCCCCAGATATCCATCCCTGGATCGTAGCTTCCTATTTCTTCAAAGTATGTTTTGTCTATGGAGAATAATCCTCCTGCCATGGTGGGAGTCCTGCAAGAAAAGCCCAAAAAAATCCTTTTGCATATTGCATCTCTTCCTGTTGTACTTATTAGTACTATAGTGTAGCTCTGAAGAACAAGAATATAATAAAGACCAATTTGTTTGACAATTTGAAACAAACCCTTAAAGGGGTAATTACTTTTATCTTTTAAATTACCCTTTGTTAAAGGTGGCACTTAATTAAGGATTTTGTTTGTTGCTGGCAGTGATTTGCATACAGATGACAAAGTGTGCCTTGCTTTGTGTATCCAAAAAAGGCAACTGTCAGCAGAGTTTCTGTTTTTCTATTTTTTAAATAAAGAAGCTCATGCATACTTGGACCATTACAGAGCCCGATCTCTCTATCAGGGTGCTATTTAGGCAGTTGCCTGCATCCGTGAGATACACAGAGAAAAGAAAGATCTATTTCTAACTGCAGGATAAAAACGGCACTTTTCACAATGTTTGAAGAAATCTAACTATCCATGTCTTCCCTGCAGCCTGCCGCCGCTACAGAGAAACCCACTCTTAGCTCAGATGAGAAACTAGCATCGGCTAGATCTTGGATAAAGTGTCTCGACACCTTTTTTGTATAATTCCACCCACTTTCTCTTAATTCTTAATCAAAAATCATCACACAAGTGGAAAGTCAGCAACACATTCCCCTAAAACATTAACTCAATTTAGCTTCAAAAGGAGGACATTTTCATTGGGTACCTGACAGGAAGTGTTCTGTCCCCCTTGCGTCGATCCATCTCCCGCTGAGGAACAGGGTACCAGCGAAAATTCAGCTTCCAGTTGAATCCACCATAGGTCATATCTGAGCCTGCCATGTATTCAAACGTCTCGTCACTGATGACATCGATGATAGGGCACACCACTGATGTCCTGAAAGACAAATGCAGAACAAGATTTAATGTTTAGATAGATTTTATAATAAATGCAGCACTGCTAAAGACTTAAAAATAATATATATTTTGATTTTTTTTCTCTGATTAAATGCACAACAGTGAAAACACAATCAAATGCATTTTAAACAAGTGCCATATCGAGACAGTGTATCTCAGAATTGGACAACAATGTCCTGAAATCAATAAACCTGATATGAACCAGCCCTTTCCACCCTTCACGGATTTACCTAAACAACCTGTATGATTAATCAAGTCAACGGACTCTATACTACGTGCACCATCTCATCAGTCTGTGGACATATAAACATCCACACATCTGCAGCAACACACACACACTTTTTTCAAAAAAGCAAGAAACATACCCTTAACGTTATGATAAATAACAGCAACCAAACAGACATTTTGTCACTTTAAAATGAACGCATCATATTGTCCCTTAACACGTCTTTGTCCACTTTAATCTGGATCTGAACAGAGCCTACTAGCTCCAGAAAAACAAAGCTTTAGTAACTGGAGCAAACTTTTCTCTTTATGGCAGCAGCAGAAGCAGACGATGCAAAATGATTATATTCTCCTATCAGCAGCGTCAGTCTCAAACAGTGTACTCATACTGATACTTTGCTTTCTCTACAATATTCAGATAGAGCTTTGGCTCAAGCATCCGATGATGCAACTGAAGTGAAATGTGATGATGTTATTAATATTAAAAGGATGGAACAGGCAGAAGCTTAACAATGAGAAGCTCATAAGCACCGTAGCAACATGCTCCTCAAAAGTAGAATCCAGTTGTAATATCAGCGTCTGAAATGTCATCATTCTATTTGAAATATTCTGTGTTGTCTATTTTGGCTCCTACCTGTCTTCTTTGATGCGTGCCAGCAGGGGCTCCAGCCAGCCAACAGTACACTCGCAGTGAGCGTCCAGGAAGGTGATGACCTGACCTTTGGTTGCGGCCGCCCCCCTCAACCTGGCTCGGATTAGACCTGAACGCTGCTCCATCCTCAGGATCCTCACTGGCACCTCCAGAGTCCGCACATAGTTCTCCAGTTTCTTCTGCAGGAAGTCTGATACAAAAGAACAGACATTTCAGCAAGAGTGCTCTTGCAGAGTAATGTAATTCAACAGAACTTAAAGAATGCGTCAAATATCCGTTAGTCACTAAACTGAAATATGACTTAAAATATAAATTGATTTTCTAAATTGTTGTCAACTAATTTTGTATCAAATGGTTAGTTAATATCCATGTACAATCTATTAAACCAGAATATAATTGGGGGATTAATTGATAACACAAGCAACTGTGACTTGTAGACTTGTAATATATCTCAATGTAATTGGTGGTTTTATTGTCAGTTATCTTAGTAAAAAGCTACGCCGTGTTTCTTATATCCCATGTTTGGTGATCCACTAAGCTTAGTTTAGAGTTTTGTGTCCCGTATCGGTCACCTTGATCATCAGCCTACCTTAGTTCAAAATGTACATCCTTTATAATTTACTACAAAAGCTGTTAAGCGTAGACTCCAAACCTCGCTCGCTGGCATCGTCGACCAGCACGACCTCCACTAGCAGGTGTCTGGGAGAGCGGTTGATGACACTGTGAACTGTCCGCAGCAGGGTGCTCCAAGCCTCGTTGTGAAACACGATGACAATGCTGGTGTTTGGCAGGTCATCTGGATACAGCTTGGTCTTACAGCTGATGGAGCAACAGTAAAAACAAAATGAAACCATCAAAGTAAAATTTAACAGAGTAAAGTTAAACAACGTTCGAGCACCACTGAGCCACAGGTATGAGGAAAGTTAATATGCAACTCAACTTATGACGTCTCAAGACAGGTTGCATATATACACAGTGTATGTATGTACACACACACACACACACACACACACACACACACACACACACACACACACACACACACACACACACACACACACACACACACACACACACACACACACACACACACACACACACACACACACACACACACACACACACACACACTCCAAGTTTGTGGGAATATGTGACCAGTTGAGTCAAAGAGTGATTTTACTTCCTCAAATTATTATCTAGGTGACTGTAGAGCAAACACAAAAAAGAAAGATTGGCTAAAATTAAAAAAATTATAATGTTGTGAAGTAAGGTTTGTTTTTTATCATTTACTCCTCTGTTTTTCTTAGATGCATGTTAGGTACCCTTAAGGGGTTGTTGCAATCACAATTTACTATACTATTAACTATAACCATAACTCATAGTATGTCACTGTTCAGTAAAGGAAACAAACAAAATCAAAAACATAATTGAATTGCATAGGATGCCACACACTTGCTGCTTAGAGCTTCTCAAATCTTTCATATTTGAAATTTGAAAAAAAAGGTCCCATGGCATAAATATTTCACTTTATCAGGTTTTTTTAACATTAATATGCGTTCCCCCAGACTGCATATGTTCCCCTAGCGGCTAGAAATTTTGATAAATGTAAACCGAGCCCTGGGTATCTTGCCCTGCATTTGAGAAAACCAAAGCTCAGATAGGCCGATCTGGTATATTGCCCCTTATGAGGTCATAAGTGGCAAAGTTACCTTCCCTTTCTCTGCGTTGACCGCCCAAGAGAAATTAGCCCACCCATGAGAAAGAGACATTATGGATTTCAAACAAGCAAAGTGGCAGTTGGTAAAGGCCACACCCCCATCCTCCACCTTGCCCCCCCCTCTCCTCCTCAAAAGCTAAAGACTCAGAAATGGCACATACTAAGGAAAGCTCATTGTGGGACTGGCTCTAGTGGCTGTAATTCTGCACCAAGGCTGAATTTTGGGAAAGAGACTTCAGATATGGTATAAGGGGACCGCTAAGGTCTATTTAAAAGCATCCAAAGAGCAGGTCGTGGGACCTTTAACATGGGTGTTTTGAAAACACATTTTATAGACTAAACAGTTCATTAATTCTACACACATAAAAAAAATCATAGCAGTGGCTAAACTAAACTTAACCATGACTAATAACACCTGAACATAATCATTTGTATCCTAATGCCTAAACCATACCTGGGCTAAATGTGTTGATCTAAGACAACAGTATTGTTTTTAAACCAGTCTGAGCGTGTCCTACTGTTGTCCAATGCAGCCGTCAGTGCAGAAACATTGTCATCTGGGATTCACTGACAAATATCACCAAAGAAGGTAGAAAAAGTAAAAGCAGTATTGACAGCTATGTCAGCAAGTCCTCGGCTTGATGGGCTGTCTGTCAAAGCCAAGAGTAAGTATGTGGAACAACTTGGGACGGTGCTGTCATGGATGAAATTGAATAAAGAATGAGCTGAATTTCAGAAGTGGAGGAGGAAGTGGACAGCCGGGGCAGAAGGAGGGGCTGTGGGAGGTGACGGAGGGTGAAAGAAGCCATCGGAGCAGACAGCATTGCTAGTTCAGTCCTATATATTCAAAGTGACAGCACTGACTGACACAATTAGGCCAGGAGGTTGCCTTGAAGGCAAAATGTTACTGCCGTTCAGAGGCAACGACCGGCAATTCTGCATGGCTCTGAATATTTTTCACTACACAGCTGTACAGATTGTGAAAAGCTAGGCTGTAATAAAGCTGCTTTAATATTTATACTGAGTAAAAGGAAAGAGCCATAATGGACAGAAAAAAAATTGTTGCAAACAGCTGAATGTTCAGTTAAAAAAAAAAGGGTTGATCTGCAATTTTGCAGACAAAAGCTTTTTGAATGTGCATCTCAACACTGCAAAAAGTCTTGGTTGGTGTTTTCTTGGTATAGGCGAGAATAGCATAAAAACTGTGGAACTGTGGGTGTGAAAAAAAGACATTCTTGTGGCCCATTTCTCATGGTGTATCTGACTGGCAGATCATTGGCATCCACTTAATGAAACTGCTGTGGTGAACTAGCACTTGGTTGGAATATTTAAACATGAATCACTTGGATAATGTCTCCACGAGAGGCGAATGCTGGTGCATATCAGGAGCCTTAGCTGAATGTGCTAATGTTTCACACAAATTGCTCCCTGGATTTTTATTAACCCTTGTGTTGTCTTCCCATCAAAAATGAAAGCAAACACTTTAGTTAACACTTTTTAATCAATGTTTTAAAAAAAAAAATTAAGTTTTTGTCCCTTTTTTCAACACTTTAGTTTAGTTTTTAGTTATTTTTGGAATTTATGGTCAATAAACCTAATTTTTAGGAAATTATACCTATTGTTTGAGTTAGAAAAGCAGAAATTAGGAATTATTTAGACTAAAATTAAAGAAATGTATGTTGATGGATAATCGCAGACTGGAAGATGTCAACTAAAAGTTGGCTATTTCAAAAGAACTTTTTTCTCCAAATGCCATCAAATTGAATAAGACAGCCCAAAATTAATGGAAGTAGAGATCTGTACTTGCCAATAGCGTTGTGTGGAATCAATCATGTTATTTTGGGTAATTGGGTAGTTAAAAAAAACATTGCTATGGGAAGACGGGTCAATTTGAGCAGAGGACAACATGCAGGTTAAGTACTCAAGTTATTTTTGAATGACAGTTAACAAAACCCTACTCCCATTCACATGTCAGGGCAAATGTGTACACTTGAGGAATCTAATGGATTCGGCAGTGAAACAGTGGCCAAAATTAGCGATGTCTTATTACACATTAGATAAAGCTATTAAGGCCGATACAATCTACAGGAGTCAACAACCTTTTACAAAATTACTTTAACCCTGAGAATACCATTGCTTTGATAGTTTAGAGTATTCTATCTGCAACATTGTTGAGAATCTTTTGACAGGAGAATTTATACCTGCTTCCTTGCCAAGCCATCCAACACATTTGTCTGAATCCTGGAACAGTTTGTAGTGAACCCGGCATACAAGTCTGCTCTGTACACAGAAGTGAAATCCCAAGAAAAAAAATAATCAGCCGGAATGTCAGCTTTTTAATAAAGAAACTGCAGCACCTTGCAATGTGTGATGGGAATCAAAGGTCTGTCGGCAGCAGAAGAGCAGGGTGAAGACTGTGTAATGCTGGTCTGCTTGAAAGCAGATGTATGCGTGTGTGTGTGCGTGTAGGTGTAAAAAGGGTCAGTAGTGTGATTCACGGCATGCATCTGAAAGACACCCAAGCTTACGCACCCATCCAACCTCACGTCCGGCAGACTCCGGTTGAGTGCGATTATATCGCTGGCCATTAGATTGAACTGGTTAATCTTAAAGAGCTCCTTCATTTTCTCCTGGTCATCCTTGGGCACGTTCACTGCTTTGCCCATCTCCCCTGGACCCTCATGGCTCCGAGATATCACAGCTGAAACATAGCAGACACAAAGAAATAAACTAAAAAAAAGTAACAAACTGCATTGTAAAATAAATCACTTTGTTTGTACATTACATTATTGATAGGGAAACCATATGAGAATAACTAGAGTACTGCACATTTGAAAAGCCCACTATACAAATGCTCCTCCCTGATCCCAGTCTGTTGGCTGTGTGCCTTGTTCTAACAAGTGGAGAGAGAAAATCTTTGGTGGTTGTCAAGAACTCAAAGAAGTAAGAGTGCAAAAGTGAAATATATTTGTGATAAATATAGTGCTATTTTGACTGCAGATAAAGCTTTGATGAAGGATAATGATCCACATAGGCAGGCAAACTCAGTGGCTTCTTTAAATCTCTTCTAAAGACTCCCTTTTATCGTTTGGCCTTTTCCTTACTTCTTTTATTTACTGCTAATGTTGTCGTATTATTTATTGTTGAATCTTTGTTAAATCTTAAGTATTTTATTCCCTCAATATTATAATTATGGATCTTGTTTTCATTTATTGTTGTTACTGAACAACACTTTGTAACTTTGATTTAAAAGGTGCTATACAAATATATACAAAAGTTATTATTATAATACATGTTAAAAATGTACTTCTTTGGTAAATATATAATCAAATGTTGTGAGAGAAAAAAGTGGGTCTCTAATCTTTTTTAATTGGTCCATGACAAAGGGAATGAACTACAGATAAATTCTGAGGGATCAGTTTTTTAGGGAAAATATTGAGCAGGGTTTATTATTTTTTACTCTGCGGGCTGAGGAGAGTGCACCAAAGCATGCTAGTTCTATCTCTGTACACTAAAGGGTGAAGTGTTTCTATACTGTTTGGGAAAAAACAGAGCATAGATGTAATTTTCCAGATCAATGAGCATGCACAAAACTGGTGTTTCAAGACAAATTCATGTACTGGCTGCATGCAGGATGTCCACATATAAACAGTGTGTCATATTCCCTTCAATAACTGCACATACAGACAATGTAATCGCATTCTCGCTTGCACCGTTAGATTTTCCTCACACATTGTGAATGTGGAAACTGTAGAAGACATTTAATACAGACTTCTGCTTAAGCCTTCTCCTGATGGCTATGGCTTGGGCTGAGTGGGTATGAAGCACTGCATAGTCTGGCAGCTATTTCACTTTAATTTGAATCGATTAGGAGTTGTTTTTTTTTCAGAGATTTGGGAGATCGTATTATTGAATCAATGAAAAAGTAATATGAAAGCAAAATCTTTTCTAGAGTTTCATTTAGTCTTCTTAGCTCTATGCCGCTGCATTCAAATGCCAGCAAAACATCAGTGTTGCTGCTGCTGGGCAAAGCCAGCTCCTTTCACCAAAGGTAAATAACCTCCCACGGATTTATGACTGTGCTTTCTATAATAATCTCTAAGAGCAGATGCAGCGATGTCCATGAAAAGGCAGACAAACAGTTCACATTTGCTGCACGGTCCCAGGTTAAGAGGATTCCCTACAACCAGACCGGTTGATACCTGCTAAACTGTTAACCTCAACTGATCTTGATCTTTTGTTTACGGTGTTGCTGACATTCTTCATTTGGACACTGGCTTAAATCTGATGGACACAGCTCGGGGGCTGAGCTGGATGTATGAACAAAGTGTCCATCAAACACAGGCTCAGCCTCTCCAATACATCACTCTACAGCTACAGATAAACACGGGATATGAATTTTCAGGACAAATCATACTCAGCAAACCATTAACACTGGTCAAATTTTAAAAGTGTCAAATTATATTATACAGTATTGTAACCTGACTGTGAAAGTGGATTACTGACTAATGTGTTGAGCAGTACTGTCAGATGTGAAAACTGCGGAGAACAGAATAGTTTCTGAATTTTCTAGGAGACAGTCCTCGGGCCTTGAAATAACAAGAAAAACTGTCATTCCTACTTTACCAGTACATTTCTGGGAGCTTCTTTAAAAATTCAATGTTCCAAGTAGCATTATGTGATACACTTACCAGTCAAAAGTAACTGTGACTTTGTCAGAATAATATGATTCTCCTTTAAGATAGCATGAATTTTGCTAAAATGAACAGATGATGAATGGCTTTAGTCCCATTTAGAACATGGGGTAGTGGGGCACTTCAGCCTGTGGCCAAAACGAGTATTACAACAAAAAACTGATCATGACAACAACAAAAATTTTCACCTGTTCTTATCTCATAAACTTAGGAGAAAAAAAAAAAAATTATTTTTAATAAAACTTTGATCAGACTTCGAAAATGATCACTTGGGAAAGTCTCATTCGCGTCTTAGGGTTTCCATATATAAAACACACTAAAATTAAACACTAAACATAGCAAACATTAAATACGCTAAACATTAGCATTTTAGCAGGTTGACATTAGCTTTTAACTCAAAACACTGCTGTGCCTAAGTACAGCATAGTACAGCTACTCTTGTTTTACCTAAAGCATGCGTTAATAGTTGAGCTTTCAGGGTGCATTTCATGCCACCGGTAAAACATTTAATTAAGCTGATACATCAAGAACCGAACAAAGGTTTTGTTTTTAAGCTGTTAACTTAATTTATTACTATTTTGTATTATTTATACAAAATGTTAGCATATTTATGCTGCATTAGGAAGCCAGTTATTTTTCTTGTAAAAGCTTATTACATCATGTTTGAAGTAATATGAATAGATAACAACTTAGCTCCCTCATTATGACTATAAATCCTAATTTCTTTACCTTCATTTCAAAATTCTGCTTATATGATATGATACAAACAATCACATTGAATATAAAAAGTCTAGAAACTCTAATTTGTTTTGCTTAGCAACACAGAAGGTAGCATAGGAAACAAACTCTCTGTGGCATTTTCTAAGCCTGGCACACACTCCTTCTGACACGCAGCATTCATTATAAAAGATGACAGCAATTGTGTGGGAAGAAAACAGTGGCTCGGTCTGTCCTCGGGTCAATCAGTCTAATTCAATGTTGCTGCCTGTGGTTTTATCCCAATCAATTACAGTGAAAAGGTTGCCCTGGCGCTCACAGGTAATGAGTCTTCTGAGACACAATCACTCACATTTCAGTGCTCAACTAAACATTCACATCTCTATCAACCTGTCCGTTATGTGATTCTAAACTTATAATTCTGACAAATTAGCAATATATGCCACTGTAGACTCGCCAAACATTTGCCACGTTAGCTCTTAGCCTATTCTATACTATATTCCATTATTGACATGTCTTGTAAGAGCTGAGCTGAACTCTTGATCCCAGATTCTTCTTGTTGAGGTGGATTAGGACACTAATCTGCATGAAGATTGTCCTCTAGCTCTTTCCATTCTCGTTTAATTTGCAGGAAAAGGTCTGTGTAGTGGTGCCCAGTTGGAGGTTCTATCACAAACTTGATCCGTTCTCTTTCCTGCATACTTTACCTCACCTCGTCCCTCTACTGCTATGGTTTCTTCCTGTGAGTCTGACCCAGCTGGCATTACATTTTATATCAGAAAAGCTCCTGTTGAACACAAAACCACAGCAAGCTGGAAACAAAAACCACCCTGCAGAGTATGACTACGCTGTTTTGATGCGCACCTTCACCCAAAATGAAGTTTTGTACAACTTCTTAGTGTAATATCTGTCTCTAAATATTTAATTATAATAATTTACAATAAGAATTGTATTTTTGTACTCAGCTAAAAATATCAACGAACCCTTTGATGTGTTGTCACCTCAGCTCTGTGCTATTGCGACAATAATGCAATGTTACTATATTATTAGAGCATATATTATTAATGTACTATATATTATATTAATAATAATATACAGTCTATGGACAGCAGGCATGAGACGGGAGCCCTCCAGGCTGCAGCCATACGTAACTAATTAAAAAGGCAGAACACACGCTCCCTGTGGGGTCGAAGATCAAGCTGTTCCACTTAGCGCTCCCTCTAGAGGCCTGGAGAACTTCAGTTTTGTAATCTGGATGCAGTGTTTATTTGTTTCTATCTGATTTTCTTTTTGTATTTCTTCTTTTTAGGGGTTTGTGTAGTTTACGTTTTACATCGTTTCTCTATTTGCAGCGTGTTTGTGTATTTGGTTGCGTATTGACAGCGCGTTTGCTAAATGCTGCACATGTGTTGTCAAATTAATGAAGTTGTTTTCTTAATTTGCTTATGTCTTGTTTATTTGCATGTGTTTTCTTAAGTAAGCAGGGTGTTTGCCCCTGTCACCGTAGTTAAGATACAGGTGGACAAAGTCAAACATTTAGCAGCTATGGACCAAGATATTTTAGAGTTTGTGGAGACCAGAAAAAAAGCTAAATCAACGTCAATTCATCAGGAGTCCTGTAGATTTAAGGAGTCCATTAATTTTAGCTACACAATCATTAATTGAATGGTAATTAGTGGACCTTACAGAAGGTCTTATACAAATCATATGGGGTAGATTGATTACATTCAAAAAGTGTATGAAATGTGAAAAAGTGCCAGATTAAGTGGAGGCTGTTCAGTTTTATGCTGAATGAATAAGATTAACTAAAACACCTGCAATTTCACAGAAAACCGGTGTCAGACAAATTCTAAACACATATTTAGCAAATCATCATATTTAAGCTATTTCAAAGCAACTCCAACATAACATTAGACTTTGGTATGGTAATCAGTCTCAGTAGGTGGCAGCTTTGGCTCTTTCTTAAAAGCAGCTTAGCAAGCCTCTTGAAAACCTGCTTACTGCAGGGCATGTGAAGAAATAAACCACTGTGGTTTAGGATGACCTCTGTAACAAACGCATGAACAGAGATCAAGTCAAGCATACAGCGCTCGCTACAGGTAAATTAACTAGATCTTTAACAATCCTATTCGACAATCCAATTAGGATGGAAGATATTCACTACTTCACAAAACTACTGTAATAATCATACTGGTGCTTTTGCTTGTTCATTATTGTTGATGATAAAAAATTCATCAAACATCGTCGAGTTAAACAATCTAGTGAAATGATGGAACGTTTTAAGTCTACAGTTTATATCCACAAGCTTGTTTGACTCAATGTCAAAAAGTCTACAAGATCAAAAATGCAGAGACCCTAAACAAAAAAAAAAGGAAATTTGTTATATTTTCCGCTCACTTATAAACTGGAGTCAATAATCCAACAAGTTCTGCAAAGTGCTTTTCTTAAGACATGTAATCCTAAAAATAGATTGGTACATGCAAATTGCTTGCAGAAGCATATCTACTGTGAGTTTCCTGTAGAGATGAGCAATGTATCAATATGTTATTGAAATCAATATACGTATAAGATAGATAGTCTTAAATTTTGGATATTGTGAAATGACAAGTGTTGTCTTTACCTGGTTTTAAAGGCTACATTACAGTGAAGTGATGCACTTCTCTGAATTTACCAGATTGTTCTAGAGTTCTATTATTTGCCTCACTTAGTCATTATAAAAAAGTTATTGATGATTATTTATCTAAAATCTCACTGTGAAAATATTTAGTGAAAGCATCAATAGTCAATCTGAGAATATCGCCACAATATCGATAAAATCAAAGCGTCATTTTATGTTATTCTACATAAATATTCATGTAGTTGAGATTGTCTGAGCACCAGGAGAGACATCTACCTTCCCCTACTACTACAAAACTGAAATGCAGGAAACTATGTTCAAATCAAGCTGCACTACCACACAATGTAAATGTTACCTTGATAAAAAATAAATCATTCACAGTGATGAATTAAGAAAAAACAGTATAGTTGTAGATGATGTGCTAAATGTAGTTTACGGTAAAGTATATAAAAATGTAAAGCAGTGTGTCATGTCATTACCTAAAACATGAAATACCACACACAGGAACATCATTTTAGGAATTAAAATGTCTGAATCAAAAGATAGGATTATTATTTGATTCCATTTGAGAAATTACTCTTACAAAAATTTTGAATATTCAATCTATCACTCCTTAAAGCAGTTTTGGACATCAGAAATTAAACTAAACTTGTTTTTCTACCCTCAATTCTCCAAAACATCTCCTCAAATACCTCAAAATTTAAACATTCTCTGAGAGGACTTACAATTCACTCATTTGAAATTCCTTTGTCCCCTTAATTAATTAATTAATTTTTTATAAAATCAAACAAAATATTTCAATAGGAAATCATGAAAACTAAAAAACTTATCAAAACTTAAAGACAAGAGAGTAGTAAACATCCAAGAACACATTCTACTGTGCAGGTTTGTTGGACATTGAACTACAAACTAGGAAAAAATCCCGTACTCTACTCTTGCTATAGCATCACTTTTTATTTAGAATTTTCTTCTTTTTTTTTAAATTAAAATAAAAAAAGTGATGCTATAGCAAGAGCAGAGTACAGGATTTTTTCCTTTGGTTCATACTTAATTGACCCCTGAAAGCTTTGTGTCCCATCACGTCTCTCCTGTGAATGAAAGGTGTTGCAGCAATGGTGTGGACTCACCTCGCAGAGCAGGGAGCAGCGAGCGGTCTTTCCTTTCATCACATTTATTGCACTCGCTGAAGTAGAGCAGCAGGAACACATCCACCAGCACCCACACTAAAGAGGTGGTCAGCACCACCTTACAGTAGACAAACCGTCGCATCACCTCCCTGGGACGTCCGCCAGGAAAGCCAAACAAGGGAAGGGTCACAGTAGCGCTCAGGAGCGCTCAGTCTGCTGGCAAGACGGTTGAACTCTGAAGACAGGGCAAGGAAACAAGGAGGACACCAAGTAGTTTTGACCAGGAGGCATCATCCTACAGGAGAGAGAAAGCCCAAAATGAGAAGGTGGAAATCCAAATCTAAGGACAGGAATCATGATCATTATTGCAGTCATTCTGCTGTAATACGGGATGAAAGTCAATGATGATCTAAAACAATCAATGTGTCAGCAAAATCTGTAAGAAACCACATTAACTGGATACATTTTTGTCTCTTATGAAGGCTTCACTTTTATGTTTTCATAGCTATACATAAGAGATTACAAAGTATTTATTTATTGTTATAACACTATAACACTATTGTAATAGTGTTTTTATATTAATGTCAGAGAAATAGTCAGAATAAATTATCAGACTATAGACAGACACAAGGTGCAACAAAAATAACAAACAAGCCAAACGACACT
The DNA here is from genome assembly GCF_013103735.1 of Etheostoma cragini. Taxonomy (NCBI): domain Eukaryota; kingdom Metazoa; phylum Chordata; class Actinopteri; order Perciformes; family Percidae; genus Etheostoma; species Etheostoma cragini. The sequence goes on from NC_048417.1 coordinate 16,452,523, forward strand.
GTGATAGTGTGTTTTGCAGAACAAAACAGAGGTTATGAGTAAGATTTGAAACAGATGTGCAGTTGAGTAAGACAACAAAAAGAGACAGTAAGAGGAAAAGTGAAAAGACACATACAGTATGACCTAATCTATACTGGATATTTCAGAGGCAGATACCATACTAGATAAGTCTTGGGATAATGAGGTGCCCAGGTGGTTTTGTAAGGGTTTAAACAAAGATTTACTAAAACCGTTATCTGCCAGCTGTGACTGCTCCACGATGAAAAAAGTTGGTTCGACAGTGTCATCATAAAGTTCAGTATTTACACTAGCATTAAGTCATGTCCGGTGGCCAACTCAGTTTGTTAGTAGTACAGTTATCCCTGGCATCATGTTACTTTACATAAAAATGATCCCTGTGAGTTCCACTTCAGGGAGGTAAACAGCTCAACTGGTCTGAAATCAGTCAGAATATCCCGACAAGTGCATGATAATCTGATAATCTAATAATTAAT